>NC_081758.1:43948164-43950664 GCF_963082965.1 Carassius carassius | reverse complement strand
TGTGTGTGTGAGAGAGAGTGAGTGCGAGAGTGAGTGTGTGTGTATGCGTGTGAGTGAGTGAGTGCGAGAGTGTGTGTGTGTGTGTGTGTGAGAGAGAGAGTGAGTGCGAGAGTGAGTGTGTGTGTGTGTGTGCGTGTGAGTGAGTGAGTGCGAGAGTGTTTGTGTGTGTGTGTGTGTGTGTGCGCACATGCTAGATTGTGTGCGTGTGAGTGTGTTTTTGTGTGTGTGTGCGTGCAAGAGTGAGTGTGTGTGTGTGTGTGTGTGTGTGTGTGTGTGTGTGTGCGTGCAAGAGTGAGTGAGTGCGAGAGTGTGTGTGTGTTTGTGTGTGTGTGTGCGTCCGAAGGTGAGTGTGCGTGTGACAGTGAGTGAGTGCGAGAGTATGTGTGCGTGCGAGAAGGTTTCTTGAAGCGTCTCCACAGTCTCTTCTCAGACAGCGGTGCGTCTGCAGCAGTGCAGCGATTGTTAACGTACTGAGTCTATTTTTGCTGAATTAAAGTGAAAGCGCATTATGTGCGTGCAAGAGTGAGCGTGCGTGTGAGAGTGAGTGTGTGTGTGTGTGCACGTTAGAGTGAGTGTGCGTGTGAGTGTGTTTGTGTGTGTGTGTGTGTGTGTGTGCGTGCAAGAATGAGCGTGCGTGTGAGAGAGAGTGAGTGTGTGTGTGCGTGTGAGAGTGAGTGTGTGTGTGCGAGAGTGAGTGTGTCTGTCTGTGTGTGTGTGTGTGTGTGTGCGAGAGTGAGCGTGCGTGTGAGAGAGAGTTAGTGTGTGTGTGTGTGTGTGTGCATGCGAGAGTGAGTGCGAGAGTGAGTGTGTGTGCGTGCAAGAGTGAGCGTGCGTGTGAGAGAGAGTTAGTGTGTGTGTGTGTGTGTGCATGCGAGAGTGAGTGTGCGTGTGCGTGCAAGAGTGAGCATGCGTGTGAGAGTGAGTGAGTGCAAGAGTGTGTGTGTGTGCACATTAGAGTGAGTGTGCGTGTGAGTGTGTTTGTGTGTGTGTGCGTGCGTGCGAGAGTGAGTGTGCGTGTGTGGGTGAGTGAGTGCGAGAGTGTGTGTGTGTGTGTGTGTGTGCACATGCTAGAGTGAGTGTGCGTGTGAGTGTGTTTGTGTGTGTGTGTGTGCATGCGAGAGTGAGTGAGTGCAAGAGTGTATGTGTGTGTGTGCACGTTAGAGTGAGTGTGCGTGTGAGTGTGTTTGTGTGTGTGTGCGTGCGTGCGAGAGTGAGTGTGCGTGTGTGGGTGAGTGAGTGCGAGAGTGTGTGTGTGTGTGTGTGCACATGCTAGAGTGAGTGTGCGTGTGAGTGTGTTTGTGTGTGTGTGTGTGTGCGTGCAAGAATGAGCGTGCGTGTGAGAGAGAGTGAGTGTGTGTGTGCGTGTGAGAGTGAGTGTGTGTGTGTGTGTGCGTGTGAGAGAGTGAGTTTGTGTGTGAGAGTGAGTGTGTGTGTGTGTGTGTGCGAGAGTGAGCGTGCGTGTGAGAGTGAGTGAGTGCGAGAGTGTGTGTGTGTGTGCACGTTAGAGTGAGTGTGCGTATGAGTGTGTTTGTGTGTGTGTGTGTGTGTGTGTGTGTGTGCGTACAAGAATGAGCGTGCGTGTAAGAGAGAGTGAGTGTGTGTGTGCGAGTGAGAGTGAGTGTGTGTGTGTGCGTGTGAGAGTGAGTGTGTGCGTGTAAGAGAGAGTGAGTGAGTGTGTGCGTGTAAGAGAGAGTGTGTGTGTGTGCGTGTGAGAGTGAGTGTGTGTGTGTGCGTGTGAGTGTGTGCGTGAGAGAGTGAGTTTGTGTGTGCGTGCGAGAGTGAGTGCGAGAGTGAGTGAGTGCGAGAGTGAGTGTGTGTGCGTCCGAAGGTGAGTGTGCGTGTGTGCGTGCAAGAGTGAGCGTGCGTGTGAGAGAGAGTGAGTGCGAGAGTGAGTGTGTATGTGTGTGTGTGAGAGAGAGTGAGTGCGAGAGTGAGTGTGTGTGTGTGCGTGTGAGTGAGTGAGTGCGAGAGTGTGTGTGTGTGTGTGTGTGAGAGAGAGTGAGTGCGAGAGTGAGTGTGTGTGTGTGCGTGTGAGTGAGTGAGTGCGAGAGTGTTTGTGTGTGTGTGTGTGTGTGCGTGTGAGAGTGAGTGTGTGTGTGTGCGTGTGAGTGTGTGTGTGTGCGTGTGAGAGTGAGTGTGTGTGTGTGTGCGTGTGAGAGTGAGTGTGTGCGTGTGAGAGTGAGTGTGTGTGTGTGTGCGTCCGAAGGTGAGTGTGCGTGTGTGCGTGCAAGAGTGAGCGTGCGTGTGAGAGAGAGTGAGTGCGAGAGTGAGTGTGTGTGTGTGAGAGAGAGTGAGTGCGAGAGTGAGTGTGTGTGTGTGCGTGTGAGTGAGTGAGTGCGAGAGTGTTTGTGTGTGTGTGTGTGTGTGTGTGCGTGTGAGAGTGAGTGTGTGTGTGTGCGTGTGAGTGTGTGTGTGTGCGTGTGAGAGTGAGTGTGTGTGTGTGCGTGTGAGAGTGAGTGTGTGCGTGAGAGAGAGTGAGTTTGTGTGTGCGTGCGAGAGT
>NC_081758.1:43930664-43938164 GCF_963082965.1 Carassius carassius | reverse complement strand
CAGCTCTGCTCACACACACACACACACACACACACACACACACACACACACACACACTGAGCACAGCTGGAGACATACAAGAGACAGGTACAGCTCTGCTCACACACACACACACACACACACACACTCTGAGCACAGCTGGAGACCTACAAGAGACAGGTACAGCTCTGCTCACACACACACACACACACACACACACACACACACACACTGAGCACAGCTGGAGACATACAAGAGACAGGTACAGCTCTGCTCACACACACACACACACACACACACACACACACACACACACACACACACACACTGAGCACAGCTGGAGACATACAAGAGACAGGTACAGCTCTGCTCACACACACACACACACACACACACACACACACACACACACACACACACACACACACACACACACACACTCTGAGCACAGCTGGAGACCTACAAGAGACAGGTACAGCTCTGCTCACACACACACACACACACACACACACACACACACACACTGAGCACAGCTGGAGACATACAAGAGACAGGTACAGCTCTGCTCACACACACACACACACACACACACACACACACTCTGAGCACAGCTGGAGACCTACAAGAGACAGGTACAGCTCTGCTCACACACACACACACACACACACACACACACACACACTGAGCACAGCTGGAGACATACAAGAGACAGGTACAGCTCTGCTCACACACACACACACACACACACACACACACACACACACACACACACACTGAGCACAGCTGGAGACATACAAGAGACAGGTACAGCTCTGCTCACACACACACACACACACACACACACACACACTCTGAGCACAGCTGGAGACCTACAAGAGACAGGTACAGCTCTGCTCACATACACACACACACACACACACACACACACACACACACACACACTGAGCACAGCTATAGAGTGTTAATATATGAAGTCAAGTAAAGCATGTGTTGACAAATTCTCTTGATATTTGTGCTTATAACTTTGAGCAAATTAATAGTGATTTTCAGTTTAACCATTATGAGGCGTGACTGAAGTGTGTTTTAGTTTGCTAAAACTAGATTAAATTCCCAGACTTTGAGTCGGCTAAAACCTGACTAAACAGAAAACAGGACAAGCTGATTAAAACCGAAAGAGATTTGACACCGAAGCTGACAGCACGAGCACACGAGCCGCTCATAACCGCTTCCTCAGAGACACATGCGGAGCTGTTAAACCCTCGCGCTGTGATTGGTCGCTCCTGAGGTGTCATGTGATCACCTGCTGATGACTCTGACCCGTCCCTCTTGTGTTTCCAGCTGCTGGAGCTTCAGAACAAGCTCTCAGAGGAGTCCAAGAGAGCAGACAAGATGGAGTTTGAGTATAAACCAGTGAAGGAGAAAGTGGACTCTCTTCAGAAGGAGAAAGATGTAAGGAAGCAGCCTGATCTGCTTGTTACGCCGGTGTTCTGTGACCAGGAGCGAGCTGCAGACGTGTTGAGATGTGGATGAGTGGATCAGTGATGCTGGGCTGTGTGCTGCTCCTGCTCTTCTGTCTTCATCTTTCTGCTCATATCCAGTCTTTTTCTCATCGTCAAGTCAAGTCACGTTTATTTCTACAGCGCTGTATACAAGCAGCTTCACAGTAATAATAATAATAATAAGTTCAGTTTTGAGATCACAGAATATCATTAATGAATATTAACATCTTTTAAATGAAGCGTGTGGATATTGTAGATGAGCTGCCAAATTAGATGTTAACTCGACAAACTAATTAATTCTGATGAATCTTTTACACCGTTAACACTTGATCCTAACAGTTTCTGTGAGATTTTTATGAAGCTCACTCTCAAGCACACACTTTCGCACAAGTGCGCACACACACACTAGCCCAAGCACTGACACACACATACACACTCAAACTAGTATGCACACACAGGCGCTAAAAGTGCACACACACACTAGCCCAAGCACTGAGACACACACACAACCCCGCGCACGCGCATACAAACACACTCGCACCTCTGCATGCAGAAAACCATACAAAGCGTGTTATAAAAATGCAGCTGATGACGTGTGTGTGTGTGTGTAGCGCTTGAGGACGGAGCGAGACTCTCTGAAGGACACGATTGAGGAGCTGAGGTGTGTTAAAGCTCAAGAGTCTCAGCTGACATCAGGTAATTGCTTTAAACTCATTTTTACAGCATGGGTTTGTTTTTAATTCATTATGTCTGTCTGTGTTTGATGGGTTGATATGTGTTGATCAGGTTTGGTGCCTCTCAGCAGTCACGAGCCGTCGGATCTGCTGTCTGCAGAGATCATCACAGCAGAGTTTCGGTAGGAGAAGTACAGTAGCATTAAGCCACATGAACACTAAACACACACACACACACACACACACACACGTCCCTGAAAGCCTCCAGCAGCTCACACCGGATCTGTAACTCTGGTCACGCTGACCCACAAACAGCAGCATTATAAATCAGTCCAGGATCCAGAAAGAGCTTGAGCTGGACGTCTGACTGCTGAGCTGATCATGGTCTGGTGAGCTCCTGTTCTTGTCCTGACTAGTGTTGTCTTCTCAGGGAGCGTCTGATTGGCCTGCAGCATGAGAACAAGATGCTGAAGCTGGCTCAGGAGGGATCAGATAACCAACAGATCGCTCTGCTGCAGAGTTTACTGGAGGACGCCAACAGCAGGAAGAACGAGCTGGAGACGGAGAACAGGTCACACACACACACACACATGCTCACAGACACTAATATAAGCACAGGATGTTCTGCATGTCTCAGGATCTCTTAACAGTCATTTCAGCCGCATGCAGCACGTCATTCATTCATGTGGGTTCATTGTGCTGATACACACTAGAGCGTCCTCATGTGAATGACCTGAACCTGTGTGTGTGTGTGTGTGTGTGTGTGTGTGTAGGCTGGTGAACCAGAGGCTGCTGGAGGGTCAGTCTCAGGTGGAGGAGCTGCAGAAGTCTCTTCAGGAACACGGATCCAAAGCAGAAGATGATGTGAGTCCAGCCGTTCAGCACGTCAGTAGAAATTAGCTTGTCCTAATTAATGCAGCCTAAAAATCCTGACAGTAATTCCTCAAGAGGTCAAAGCAGAAAGAAGAGGTGTACAAACCCGGGCTGCTCGAGGGGTGGGAGGAAAAAAGTCACGTCTTCATTGATTCTGAGGAGATTGTGATGTTTTCAGAGATACGTTTGACTTGTTTAAATGCACTTATGATGTGAGATGAACGTTAACACAGTCTGAAGGACTGGACAAAATTGAAACCATTGTTTTGATTGTTTATTTTTAATAATTGAAAAAAGTACTTACAATTATTCAGGTAATTTAAGAAAAATGATATTGAAAGTCTGTGAACTGTAGATGAAGAATCGTTTTGGAATAAGATCGTTCTTCTAGCATCGGATCCAGATAGTTCAAATGTAAATGCAGTAAAACCTGATGGTGATATGTGATCTGATGAACATGTCGAACCAGTTTCACTGAGAATGTAGACTGAAAGGCAGAAGATATAGATGTTCACCTGTGCAGAAACAGAGTTGTCTGGATCCTCTGAAGTCTCAGTGTTGTGTGTGAGCGAGTGTTTGGAGAAAACACCAGAGCGTTCTGTCTAATCTTACAACTTACAATTATTATTTTCAAAAATTGATACAATAATGAGGTTTAGTCAAATCTAAATATTAGAGAGTGAAGTTACATTGACCATATCGTCCTCTAGAGGTGTTTAAAGTAGGTATCTCCACAGTAGTTATCTGAACAACTAGTCAGCTGTTTAAGGCTGGTTTAGGTTGGTGTTTGACAGACATGCGTGTTTATTTCTTAAGAGATCACTAGTCCTCACTAACCCACTAGTCCTGAACCTAAACCCAGGAAACACATTGTGTTACTTCACATGAAATAAACATTAACTGAAATGAAATATTTAAAACCAGTATTTCCGCTAGTTTCCAAACCAACCTTTGTTTTCATTTAGTTTAACTTGATGTACTAAAATAACTAAGGCAGAAATAAAAGCTATATTGATATCTGTGCTATACTGAAGGAACACTGGTCTTCGCTCAGGTTTATATCTCTCTGGATGAGCTCTTCTGCGTCCTCTGCTGGTCACAAACACCAGCCCTCTCCAGCTCCCTCAGAAGTGCACACTGTGTAGGGCGGTGTCCAGCAGGAGGCGCTGCAGTGCTTCACATGAGCATTAATGAGTGTGTTTGCTTCTTCTGCTGCTGCAGACGGTGCTCATGAAGAGGAAGTGTCAGGAACACCTGTGAGTATCAGCAGGAAGTCACAGAGACTCGGTTCAGTGTGAATGACTGTTTGAGAGTGTGTCTGTTCTCGCTCTGTAGGGAGAAATTAATGGACACCACTAATGAGCTTCAGAAGAAGAGCGCAGCCATCGAAGAGCTGGAGAACAAACACTCTTCCAGTGGTGAGACTCACTGATGATCATACATGGAGACGTGTGTGTGTGTGTGTGTGTGTGTGTGTGTGTGTGTGAGTGTGTGTGCGTGCAGACTGCGGTTACATGAGAGCTTGTTGAATGGTTTCAGTTCAGAGGATTGAAGAGCTTGAGGACGCGCTGAAGAAGAAGGATGAAGATATGAAACAGATGGAGGAGAGATACAAGAAATACCTGGAGAAAGCTAAGAGTGTACGTCTCAGACACTCTTCTTCCTGTGAGTGTGTTATATTGATGTTAATGCTGATGTGTGTGTGTGTGTGTGTGTGTGTGCGTGTGCAGGTCATTCGTACTCTGGACCCCAAACAGAATCAGGGTTCTGCTCCTGAGGTTCAGGCTCTGAAGACACAGGTGCATGAGCGCGAGAGGATGCTGATGTCAATCCAGGTCACACTCTCACTCTCACTCACCCTCACTCACACACTCTCACACACACACACACACACGCACACACTCTCACACACACACACACACACACACACGCACACACTCTCACACACACATACACACACACACACTAGGGCTGTCAAAATTGCTCAAAATTGACATTCGAATATTCCCTCTAAAAAATACACGAATATTCGAACATCTGGTGGCGCATGTTGTCAATGACGTGCATTACGTCAATAACAGGGAAAAATAATACAAAGAGACAAAACTACTTGTATAGATAGTCTATTTAAGTTTAAGCATATATGACAACGTATTACCTACACAAAAACAAGGAAATCAACTAATGGCCAAGACTGCAGACCTCACGCTCTCTCACCCGCACGTTCTCTGCGCATAATGGTTTAAATGAACAAACACATTTTTGTGCAAGCAATTTAAGGTCGCGACTGTTGTCCCAAATATAGCAGGCTTCATTCAGTGATTGAAACAAATATTATTAATATTAATTGAAGTTTTACAGCATATAGAACTGACATTGAATGCTCCGAGCGAACTGTGCTGTGGTAAACATGGAACTTTTCCTTGACATGAAACGATAAATAATCAAACCTGGGATCCATTGCTTGACAGAACTCCCCGAAGCCTGCCCCATCCGCGATACTGATCGGTCTCGTGACCTTAAAAATGAACGAAATTATTTTATCCGTTATGGGCTCTTGTCGTGTTGCAGACAAAGTGCTTGCGGCTGGCGATGCAAAGTAACGTTAAGTGTCAAGACGTGACTGTTTAGCTGGAGTTCCACACATTATGCCATGCTCATTTGGGTGCACACTTTTGAGATGTGACCTCATGTTGCTAGTGGTCGAATGGTATGCTAACTGCTAACTGTATCTTAAATAGCTTGCATACAACTTTATCTCGCGGGTCAACAATTTTACCTAATTTTCTCTACTGCGGTCGAGTTGGGCTCTGCACTTGCTGTCATCTTCCATGAAGACGCGTCAACTTCCAGCAGTGATGCTGTGCCAGACAGTGCGACTCCTGTGAGGCTGTGACCTGTCCCTGAACCCTCAGGCGCTAGCGGCCCACTCGCACAGCAGACAACCACGCCTCTACTACCGACGGCCTTTTTTTCCACATTTTTTTTTATTTGAATATTAATTTTCACCTTCGAAATTCGTTTTTTTAAAACTATTCGAATACATATTCGAATTTAGAATATTCGTTGACAGCCCTAGCTCATACACACACACACACACACACACACACACACACTCATTCTCATTCACTCACTCACACACACAGACAGTCACTCACACACACACACACACTCACTCACACTCTCTCACTCACTCACACACACACTCACACACTCTCACTCACACATTCACTCACTCTCACACGCTCACACTCTCTCACACACACACACACTCTCACTCTCGCTCTCACTTACTCAAACACACACTCACTCTCACTCACTCTCACTCACTCACTCACTTACTCACTCACTCACACTCTCGCTCACACTCACTCACACACACACACACACACACACACTCTCTCACACACACACACACTCACTCACACACACTCACTCTCACTCACTCACTCACACTCACTCACACTCTCTCACACACACACTCACTCACACACACACACTCTCACACACACACACACACACTCTCGCTCGCTCACTCACACGCGCACACACTCTCACTCACACACACTCACTCTCACTCACACACATACACACACACACAAACACACTCACTCTCACTCACTCACACGCTCTCACTCACTCACATGCACACACACACACTCACTCTCGCTCACTCACTCACTCACTTACACTCTCCCTCACTCACACACACACACACACACAACCTCGCTCACTCACTCACTCACAGTCTCACTCACACACACACACACACATACTCTCTCACTCACACGCTCTCTCACTCACACACACACACACTCACTTTTACACACACACACACACACTCACTCACTCACACGCACACACTCTCACTCACTCACACTCTCTCACTCACACACACACTCTCACTCACACACACACACACACTCTCACTCACACTCTCTCACACACACACACACGCTCTCACTCTCACACACACGCTCACACACACACACACACACGCTCTCACCCTCTCACTCTCACACACACACACTCTCACACACACACACACACTCTCACTCACACACTCTCTCACTCACACACACACACACACTCTCAATTCAATTCAATTCAAGTTTATTTGTATAGCGCTTTTTACAATACAAATCGTTACAAAGCAACTTTACAGAAAATTAAAAATAATAATAATAATACAAGACGTAGTCAGCTAGATGATGAACTATCAATATTATTAATTAATAGTAATTATATGATGCAGTCACACATGTAGCAATAATTGTTAGTTCTGTTTGTTGATTCAAGGTTAGGATCATCTGGGGTCCTCTGAGGGTCAGCATCATCTCTTCTCAGGTGTTCTGGATCCAGACTGGAGCTTGTGTAAATCCTAGTTAAACATAGAAACAAAATAGAGACATCATTAGCATAGCTGCTGATCCAACAAAGTAAAATTAGTTTAACCCAAGCTAAAGAATAAAAAT
>NC_081758.1:43853164-43925664 GCF_963082965.1 Carassius carassius | reverse complement strand
AGAAGTGGGCGGGGCCGGCACGAGTCAATCATGCTGTGGGCGTTTGCTGTGACTGTTACACTTTAAAGATGGATGTACTCCTACATGTTCTTCATGTTTTCATATTAGTCTCATTATGGAGTGTTTGAGTATTTCCTGTAGTTTATGTTCATGTTCACCTTCCTTTCTTCATCAGCGTTATAATCGATTCTTCCTTCAGCGTCTGGATGCTGGACTTCAGTGTGGGAACGACAGAGGAACTGCTCTGCTAGTTGTTTTATACGAAATCATTTTGTGCTTTCCAAGATGATGATGATGAATCCGGTTACAGTGTTACAAACGATATTCTGCTTCTCTTCATCAGCTGTTACTAAATATTCCTGTAATAATGCTCAGTGATTGCAGGACGAGCGATCAGCAGTGTTCTTGTGTGGTTTAAACAGGCGATTGAATGAGTTTCTCGTGTGTGGACTGAGTTCAGAGGTCAAACACAGAGTGTGTGTGTGTGTGTGTGTGTGTGTGCGCGGCTGGAGGAAGTGTGTCTCCATTCACTCTTCCAATGCTGCTAAACTGTACAGTTGTTATTCAAGTTGTAAATAAAGCTTGTATAAAACATTCAGATTTCAAGATCATGGCTTTTCTTCGTCTGATTTGCCGTCGTTGATGATCTTTTTGATAGAAGACGGTTCTCTGTAGTTGATTTCTAGATGTTCTTCCAGAAAGTCAGATTTGCACCCCGTGAGGATCCAAGTGCATAAGGATATTCACATCTGAGGACTGCATCAGTGTTCCTGCATTAATGATGATGATACAACCTTTGCAGAGACTGCTTTTTCATATCATCATTCTTCCTGTTATTTGCTCATCTTTCACAAAACATTCTTTAGAAAAGTTTTCTGAAATGCCATTTTCTTATTTTTTAACTTGAGAGAACATTTAAGAGTATATTTTGTTTTCCCAAATTTTTCTGAAGACAAAACTTAAGAAGAATTCAAATTCTTCATAAAAATCGAATTATATTATTAATAAAAATATTATTAATTCCTCATTGTCATTAGGACATGTCCCCAAAACCTTCAAACTGGCTGTTATTAAGCCTCTCATCAAAAAACCACAACTTGACCCCAAAGAACTAGTTAATTATAGACCAATCTCGAATCTCCCTTTTCTGTCCAAGATACTAGAAAAGGTGGTATCCACACAATTATATTCCTTCTTAGAGAAAAATGGTATATGTGAGGATTTCCAGTCAGGATTTAGACCGTATCATAGTACTGAGACTGCTCTTCTTAGAGTTACAAATGATCTGCTCTTATCATCTGATCGTGGGTGTATCTCTCTATTAGTTTTATTGGATCTTAGTGAAACACACCAATTTGAAAAACTAATGGATTGCATAGTCGATATAAAAAACTGGATGACGAGTAATTTCTTACTGCTAAATTCTGAAAAAAACAGAGGTGTTAATTATAGGACCTAAAAACTCTGCTTGTAATAACCTAGAACACTGTCTAAGACTTGATGGTTGCTCTGTCAATTCTTCATCATCAGTAAGGAACCTAGGTGTGCTATTTGATCGCAATCTTTCCTTAGAAAGCCACGTTTCTAGCATTTGTAAAACTGCATTTTTCCATCTCAAAAATATATCTAAATTACGGCCTATGCTCTCAATGTCAAATGCAGAAATGTTAATCCATGCATTTATGACCACTGTTGGGAACGTTACTTTAAAAAAGTAATTAGTTATAGTTACTCACTACTTGTTCCAAAAAGTAACTGAGTTAGTAACTGAATTACTCTATAATAAAAGTAACTCGTTACCAGGGAAAGTAACTATTTGCGTTACTGTAAAAAAAAAAAAAAAAAAAAGTTGCCACATGTCAAAGAATTTTTTTTTAAGCAGTTTTCACAAGTCAGTTGAAATAAGTAGAACAGACAGGTGTTCGTACATAACTTTCGAGATTTATTGCACGTCAACAGACAGCAAGAGTTTTATCCTGCACTCTTTGTAAGAAAAGTGTTTTTGGCCACTAGCTTTGTAGATGCGTGTGTCACACATTACATGTACACATTACATGCACGTTCTTGCCTTTGACTACAATGAATTTGAAGTAGTGTGTAAGCTGCTCATCCTTAAGTAAGGGGAGTGGCAATACTGAGAGCGTCCTCCGTGTTTCCTCATGATGCGCTGGGGAAAAGGAACACCTGTGTGGCATTAGTAATTAGAGGGAAGCATTATAAATGTATGATGTATTGGTTGTTGCGGGAGGGTTTTTCGGGTTGTTGCTGCTGAGTTCCTTACCAAGAGCTGCCGTGCTGGGACGTGGGTTTAAGATTGTTGTGCGAATCGAGCGGGAGGGATATTTTGCTGGGGTTTTTCCCGTTTATGTTTGGCGGCCGCCGTTGAGTTCATTGAACGCGGAACCCACGTCCTGTAGCGGGTAAGAAAGCCAGCAGTACATTTTGTTTTTATTATTGTATGTGGTGTTGATGTCTGTTCCTGCTGTGTTTGCCGGGGAGGCCTTGATGTATGTGTGAACCCAAAGGTCCCCCGGCGCTATTTGTGTGTAGAAGGAGTGCGTGTGTAAGGGGGTGGGCAGGTTATCCTTTTCCATCCGCCTCCTATACAGTTGACGACGGCTAGATATTTAGCACGAGTATGATTGACGGTTTGTGGTGATTAATATTTGGTATGCATTTATTGGTGTGGTATTTATGACTATTGGGTTTTGCAGTGTAATGAACTTATGTATGAGAGGTGATCACGTGAATATATTTAATGCATGCATTGACTAACTACTGAAATCTTGTGCTGAGTATATCCTGTTGGTTGTTGCTTTATTTTTCTTGAAGTTAACATTGTTGAAATCATTTATTGCCTCCTTAATTAAATTTTACCTGTCATGACTGCATTAACCTGCTGCCCCCTGGGTTTTAATATTATGATTGTAAATCAATAAAATTATTAATTGAGTTTGGGTATTTGAGGGTTTTCTTGGATATTGTCCCACTGAAAGTATTTAGTCCAGTAAAGAACCTGTAAACCCTGGGTAGTGAGCGTTTGTGGGGGTTACAAGTGCTTATATCTCCACCTTGAAAATGCCAACTTTTCATCGGATTGCTCCTGTGTAGCTGTTGCGCGTGTGTGTGACTGTGTGTTTGGCGCGTGTGTGTAAAAACACTGGCTCTGATTGGCTACCATGAAACACATGACTCTGCCTTAGCCAATCATAATCGCTTATCTCGTTATTAACCCACCTGCTCACTCGCTGTGTGAGTCAGGGGTGCGCTCGGATTGCATATTAAATCAATGCATTGTAACGCACCGCATTTAACGTTCAGTAACGTTAACGGCGTTGTAACGACGGGAAAAGTAATTAGTTAGATTACCCCGTTACTGAAAATATAACGTCGTTAGCTAACGCCGTTCTTTTAAACGCCGTTATTCCAAACACTGTTTATGACCTCAAGGTTAGATTATTGTAATGCTTTATTGGGTGGTTGTTCTGCACGCTTAGTAAACAAACTACAGCTAGTCCAAAATGCAGCAGCAAGAGTTCTTACTAGAACCAGGAAGTATGACCATATTAGCCCGGTCCTGTCAACACTGCACTGGCTCCCTATCAAGCATCACATAGATTTTAAAATATTGCTTATTACTTATAAAGCCCTGAATGGTTTAGCACCTCAGTATTTGAATGAGCTCCTTTTACATTATAATCCTCTACGTCCGCTACGTTCTCAAAACTCAGGCAATTTGAATATCAATATTTGAAAAACTTATCATTTTGCATTATTGACACTGTTTTCCTAATGCATGTTGTATTTTGTTTAAAGCGCTTTATAAATAAAGGTGACTTGACTTGACTTAAAACTCATCCTAAACATCTTAAAGTTAGGATAGGTCCAGACTTCTCTTGAATCCCAAACAGAACTAGATACAGAAGTTGATCAAGACAAAGTTTAGGTGACCTTGAGAGAGTCTAGTTTGAAAGTTTGAAAAGTCAGATGCACTCTTATATTTAAGCAACACACAGTAGGGATTTGCACAAGTTACTGGATTCGTTCACTCAGAAGAGAGGATAAAAACAGCACAAAAATGAATGAAGCGGAGCTGAGCTCTTCATTCAAAGCGTGGCCTGGTGATTATTCTGATCAGCCGAGCCTCAGGAAAACTGGCCTCACAATGTGAGCATGTATGAAGCCGAAAGCTGAGTGTGTTGCTGATCTGATCTCTGAGTCTTGTTGTCCTCAAACCAGGATGAAGGCTGCTGTGTGTTTTCGGGTTCATTCAGGTTCGGTTCTCGGAGGAACTCGCCGTCAGTGTGGATGAATCTGTTCTGTGCAAGAGAGTTTAAATGCATGAGTGCACTGGGGTGTGATGTATTGTGTCTGAGCTGTACATCAGGCCAGCACTGATCATTCATATGAAGATGTGTCCTCTCTTCACACGCGTCTGCAGCCAAACTCTGTAATGAAACCAAAGGATTGACTAACCGTACAAACATCTGCTCGTCCTCTGAGCATTACACACATCAGCAGGTCTGTCCGTCCGAGCCGGAGATCCATTAGTGGACAGAAGTGTCCATACTCCTTCACTAAAGTCATGTATTAGTAAACTCGATGGTATATTTGAAGTCAACGGAAGCAGGAATGAGCTGTAAAAACGGTTTTCTGTTATTAATGATCATTTTGGTTATTTGTGGGCTTTGCAGGACATGCTTTACATATTTTCCCAAATCATATTAAAGGGTTCGTTCACCCAAAAATTAGCTCATAAATTACTCGCCCTCAAGGGATCCTAGGTGTATATGACTTTCTTCTCTCAGGCGAATCCAGTCAGAGTTATATTAAAGATTCTCTTTGATCTTTCAAGCTGTTTGATTGGAAACACAATGATGACTCTAATCTAGCAGATGTACACAGAAGCAGTTCTGGGAGCATGCACAGAGATGAGAACTGCTTCCATCTACAACACTGAGCTTCAGTGCGATTATTACGTTTGGAATATATGGATATTTTTCTTTCTTTTCGCTACATGTCTTTGTTTATCCAACTGGAGCCACGTGAGGTTTAATTAAGGATTTTTATTTCCCTTTTTTTTTGATTGATGCATGCAAAACCTGTTGAGTGGCATGAAACAGCTCGAAAGATCAAAGACAATTTTAATATAACTCTGACTGGATTTGTCTGAAAGAAGAAAGTCATATACACCTAGGATGACTGAGGGTTAGTAGTTTATTTTACCCTTTAACTGAGAGCAGTTGGCATTGATGTGAGTGTTTTGGTGTGTCTGGTTTTGATTCACTAAAGCTGTTTTGCATTGAGGGTCATTCAGTGGTTTGTCCAGAATCTGTGTGATGTGGTCACATGACTGTCGGTCCAGCTCGACTGATTCAGTCTGATTACTGGACGTCACGTTTCATGTGGTCGAGCTTTCGTTCGGACAGCTCTTCACGCTCAACGCTTCAATTGTCTGTGAGCAATATTTCAGAAATGTTTTTCTAGGTTTTACAAGCTTGAGCTGCTGTTCTGTGCTGCAACAGAAGAGTGTGACAAACGTGTTCATTGAGGCTGTTTCTGATGAACACTAAGGCTTTGATGACCATCTCTTTCCTGAAAGTCAGCAGTGTCTGTAGGAGTCTCTCTGAATCTGCAGGAGTGTGTCCATATTCATCTGTGGGCTGTGAATATTCCTCAGTCTCAAGCTAAGTGTTTCCACATGGCTGATCTTTTTCCATCCGTCTGTCCTCAGGACTCAGAGCTTCAGAAGAAAGGGTTAACATTCTCGATCACTGCAGACATGATTGCATCATCCTCAGAAAGGCTGAATAGCACCAATGAATCAAAAACTGATGGTTTTTAGTCCATGACTTTATCTATATGGTAGCGTAAACACTGATCAAAATATTTTGTCATATTTTTCTCTAATGGGTTAGTCTAATGGGAAAAAAGACCAAAAACATTGACGACTCATCCTGAACAGATGTTTTTTTTTTGTACTGATAAATGCCATCGGCCCGTCACCAAACCCCATTCTGTAAAAAATAGATATTTTCAAATATTTTTGAGAAATTCAATTTAAAATATACAAAAAAGCGCCAAAAATATATTTGCTCAAGTGCATTTCAAAATACATTATATCTTTTATAAAACATATCTTTTACATTGTTATTTTCTTTATATACATATATATTTTTAAATGTATTTTAACAATGTAAATATATAATTATTTTTTAAAAGCTTTTAAAATATATATTTTGCCCTGCATATATTTCAGTCCAAGAAAATACACACATTTGAAGAAAAATTTAATTTGTTGTCTGTAACATGTTAACATATAACAAATTTGCATAAAACACACAACAACAACAAAACTTGAATAAATGTTGGTAACCAAACAGTTGTGACCTCTGTTGTATGAAAAAACAAATCTCACAATATGTTTTGTGTTTGACTGAAATCTGCTCTGGGGTAATGATAGAGATGCGCTGAATACTGTGATCATTCATATTTCAGGTGCACCTGTTTCTGTGTGAAGTTTCTCCTCACACATGTGTACGTTTGAACATACAGATGTTTCTGTCCATCAGATGAATGAACCGAGTCGAAGCTTTGTTCATATTACCAAACATCTGTTTGAAAGATCACAATATTCAAACTAACACAACCAGCATTAAATGAATTTCACAAATGCAAAAGACAAAGAAATTATAATTACATTTCATTTAAAAACACTGTTTCATAAACTAAATATAAGTAAACTGTGCACAAGTAGGCAGTGTCTCCTCAAAAAATTTTGGATGAGGAAAAAAATATATAGTACAAATATAAAACAATACCAAGATTACAAAATATAACATTAAAAAGTGCTTAATTCACTCGTTTTTAACATTTAAACAGACTCATAACTACAGACCGGTTTCACTTCTTCCTTTCATTGCAAAAATACTTGAGCGATCTGTGTTCAACCAAGTCTCTGCCTTTCTCACACAGAACAACCTCCTTGACTAAGACTGGCAAGAGCGGAATACAAATCTTCAATACATATCTTCTTTAATCTGTCCGCTGCTTTTGACACAGTTAACCACCAGATCCTCCTATCAACCCTACTGACAAAGAGCATCTCAGGAACCACACTCCAATGGTCTGAGTCTTACCTATCAGATAGGTCCTTCAAAGTATCTTGGAGAGGTGATGTCTCACAACATCTAACTACTGGGGTGCCTCAGGGCTCAGTTCTTGGACCACTTCTCTTCTCTGTCTACATGGCATCATTAGGTTCTGTCATTCAGAAACATGGCTTTTCATACCACTGCTATGCTGATGACACTCAACTCTACCTCTCATTCCATCCTGATGATCCGACGGTAGCTATTCGCATCTCAGCTTGTCTAACAGACATTTCTTCCTGGATGATGGACCATCACCTTCAACTCAACCTTGCCAAGACAGAACTGCTTGTGATTCCAGCAAACCCATCGTTTCATCACAATTTCACCATCAAGTTAGGCACATCAACCATAACTCCTTCAAAAACAGCTAGAAGCCTTGGAGTTATGATTGATGATCAGCTGACTTTCTCAGACCACATTGCTAAAACTGTCCGATCCTGCAGATTTGCTTTATTCAACATCAAGAAGATCAAGCCCTTTCTTTGGGAACATGCTGCACAACTCCTTGTTCAAGCTCTTGTTCTGTCCAGACTGGACTATTGCAATGCCCTCTTGGCAGGTCTTCCAGCCAGTTCTATCAAACCTTTACAATTAATCCAGAATGCCTCTAGAAGCTTGTGTTCTGAAAGTGAACGTCACATTATTGTTCATCCCAAAGAGGCACAAAATAACTTTTACAGACTTTTTCATTAATTGTTCCCTCCCGATGGAAAGACCTACTCAACTCCATTTTCAAGAATCGGCTAAAAACACATCTCTTCCATCTTTATTTGACCCTCTTACTTTTTTCTGTTCTATTTTAATTCTACATTATCGTTTTTATTAAAAAACACTAGCTTTCTATTTTTCTTTGTATGTGTGTGTATATAATACTTGCTAAGTGTACTGTATTAGGCTAACCAAACTTGTCATTGCACTTACATATCTTTGCTCTTTTGCTTTTATTGTCTTCATTTTTAATTCACTTTGGATAAAAGTGTCTGCTAAATGACTAAATGTAATGTGTATTTGTATGTGTAATTGTACAATATCGACACCCGCAGAAGTCCACGTCTCTCTCGTCTCCCCCGAGCCCATTGACTGACAGATGAAAATTAACCCAGAGAAGAGTTCTGCCTGAAAGAAGGCGGAGCCTCAGCACGTAATAAACGGACCAATGGTAGTACGAAGGTGTTTTTCATTTCCGGTAAGTTTGCTTTCACAAGCCATTTCGAACTTCCAAAATGAACATAAAATTAACTTCATTTTGACCAGATTTTGTTCAAAATTAAATTACTTCAGTTCGTTCTTCTATTTTGCGTGAAGTAAATCGGGGCCCTGAGAGGCTGTACACATATCGCATCTTTTGTGTGCTTGTTAATTCAAATGTAGACATGCGCGCAAATAGAGAGTGAACCATCCGCACCACAACGAGACAAAAACATCTCCGCTTTTCAGAATGCCGTAAACGCACCACAGGTCATGTGCTACACTTTACTTCAAACGTCAGTACATAAAAAGTACTATAATTTGTTATGATAGTCATTTTATAATAAATCCAAAAGCAAGATGTGAAAAAAAAACTAGGGATTGCAATGGCAGCTGAGCTAATGATTGAGCCTCTGCTACCATCTACTGGTTATAATGCTAATTTCATGTCATTTTCATCTTTAAAGTCTTTGTTTTCCACCAGGAGACACTTTTTTGCCACATTTATCTTCATGAATGGTAAGTGAATATTTAAAGTGAATTTTACTGCACAACTGTAAAGTTAAAAAAATAATAAAGGCTTTAAAATATCAATTGGCCAACTTAAAAATAAATTTTCTTTGTCCAATTCACATTTATTCCGGTATTTTCAAGTTCGGAGCTTTGCCCGTAAACATTTTCCTGAGTTCCCTTCTAGAGGTGTCCAGGAGTGTATTTTAGACCAGCATAAATGTATAAGGGGTGCCATTTCAAGGATTTACAGCACGATAAATGACAATCAAACCCCGTCTAGCGGGACATTAAAGTCTCTTTGGGAGCAGGACTTGAGTATTTCGTTAGAAGACTGGTACACTATCTTAAAAAGGATACATCCTCCTTCATTTTTAGTTGTATTTCAGAAATTCTTACCACAGTTATAGATCCCAACCCACTGACGGCTTTATTTGGGTTCGTTCCGGAGAATGTTTAACTCACATCTTTAGAGAGGGATAATATTGCACTTTGCACACTGTTGGCTAGAAGACTTATACTAATTAATTGGACGTCTCCTCCAACCTACCGTCAATGGGTTTTTTTTACCTACTTTTTGCCCTTAAACTTGAAAAGATTAAATTGGGAATTAGAATGAAACCCGAACTTTTCCTGAAATCTTGGAGCCCTTTTTTAGATTATTTTAAGGAGACAAGCACTGGATAACCCCCCCCCCCCCCCTTTTTTGTTTCTCTGGTTTATTTAGTTGTCTATATGTATGTACATTATGCAGCATTCTGATACTTGTACTGTGCTTGAGATGCTTTTCTTTAAAAAAAAAAAAGGCTTTAAAATATTAAAAGATTATAAAATAATACATGGATTGTGCACATCTTTGTCACCTAAAACTAGGGTGACCACCTGCTAATAAGCCCAAGGGGGGACAAGGGGGGACAAGGGGTACGTTTCTGAGGGACAATGTGGGACACCCCATGGGCAGACTCACTGATAGTGGTTTACCCATTTCTAACACATACCACCTTACATGGTATATTAATAATGCCCTATTCCCCTAAACATGTGTAATTGCTGATGTATACTCATGACAGAATTGACAGATGCACTTCCACTTATGATTTACTTTAGCTATTTTTCATTATAATTTATTCACTTTAAATAAATTATAATATAAAATTATAGGATTAAAATGAATTGTAGTTGCTCAACACCACAGGAACAGTTAAAAAAAAAGTCTAAACTCACAACTCCAGAGGTTCACGGAACGAGAAGGGGGAGAAAGGATGGTGAACTTGCATGTTAGTAAAGGCAGGCGCATGAAAAAAAAAAACAGTTTGAAACAGGACACACCTTCTCTTTTTTTAATTGATGATGGCGGTGCCTCACTTTCACCATTTTTCGAATCGTAAAGCGTGCATCTAAAAGTTCCTTCCCAGTGTGTCTGGTATGCACGTGCGTGCGCTGTCATGACAACAACGGAAAAGTTGACAACAACCTAGTCATCAGTTCAACTGAGGGGTGGGTGTGGCAACAGTAACGTGCTGAACTGTCAAGTAATGTTCGTTGGGCTGCCTGGGGCTCGAAGATATAGAGCGACCAACTTTTTTTGAGCAAGCATTGATTTTGCGTGACACAGTCTCAATTTGTGGGACGCATGAATTGGGCTTCAAACGCTGTGCGCGCACGCGCTACGCGGGACGGGTGGTCACCCTACCTAAAACAGAAGCTAATATCTGTAAATGGCATTTAAAAGCTTGTTTTCCTTTGAAATAAGTAGATTTCTTGTTCTAATCATGAACTTTTGATCAGTTTCTCAGAAAATTACACTTCATATCGTCATTTTGCACCTCCAGTGAATGCATCTTGATTTATGAATCTTTAGACATTTGCACTTGAAAGTGAAACAAAAATTATGATATATATATATATTGTAAATCATTTTTACAAAAAAACAAAAGCATATACAAACATACAAGCACTTATATATATATATATATATATATATACAGTACAGTCCAAAAGTTTGGAAACATTACTATTTTTAATGTTTTTGAAAGAAGTTTCTTCTGCTCATCAAGCCTGCATTTATTTGATCAAAAATACAGAAAAAAAATTAATATTTTGATATATTATTACAATTTAAAATAATTGTTTTTAAATTTATTATACTTTAAAGTATCATTTATTTCTGTGATGCAAAGCTGAATGTTTAGGATCATTATCACATGATCCTTTAGAAATCATTCTAATATGATGATTCATTATCAAAGTTGGAAACAGTTCTGCTGCTTCATATTGTTTCAGAACATGTGATACTTTTTTAGGATACTTTGATGAAAAAAAAGAAGCTATGTTTTTAAAATATAAATATTTTGTAATAAAAATATACACTACTGGTCAGTAATTTATTTTTCTTTAAAAAAAAAATAAAATACTTTTATTCAGCAAGGATGTGTTAAATTGATAAAAAGTGATAGTAAAAAAAATATATTATTAGAATATATATTATTATAATTATTTTTAATTTTGAATAAATGCAGTTGTTTTTAACCTTTTATTGATCAAATATATGAGACAGCAGAACTGTTTCCAACACTCATAATAAATCAGAATATTAGAATGATTTCTAAAGGATCATGTGATCGACTGATGTTACATGTGACACTGAAGACTGGAGGAATGATGCTGAAAATTCAGCTTTGCATCACAGGAATAAATTATTTTTTTAAAGTATATTCAAATAGAAAACTATTATTTTAAGTTGTAATAATATTTCACAATATTACTGTTTTTCTGTATTTTTGATCAAATAAATGCAGGCTTGATGAGCAGAAGAAACTTCTTTCAAAAACATTAAAAATAGTAATGTTTCCAAACTTTTGGTCTGTACTGTATATATATATATATATTTTTTTTTTTTTTTTTTTTTGTCAAAAATGAATTAAAACGTAATGGAGATCTGTTGGAAGTTGTATTTTCAAACTTTGAGGTGTTAATTGAACTCATTTTCTGCTTCTTAGACATTTAATTGTGTTCCATTTAATTAATTCCTTAAATTTTCTTTATTTGATCTTAAAATGTTCTTTAAGAATTACCGTCATACTGTAGGGCTCACATAATGTCAGCAGTGCCTCGTGTTAGGGCTGGTTGATATTATAGACTAATTATATTGTGTCATGACCTGATGAGAAGGAATAAGTCAACTGTAATCTGTATCTTGTGTTGTAATGTCCATAGAGGGTTATAAAGCCCTGTGATGATGAGAGGCATCAGTTTTCATCCAGACGTGTCTCTGATGGACCGTTCCTCTGAGCGCTGGACCTCCACGGTTCTCCAGCTTTCCTCTCAAACATCTTTCTGTGTTTTCTCAGAAGGGCTTGGAAAAAGTGTTTCAGAGCCGCTCTGGTGCGATCCTTCACTCAGCAGTCAGTCCTCTAAACTCTGGCCAGCATGTGATGGTAATAACGGCACATCAACATCTCCTGCAACACCTTCCTGTGGAAACACAAACTCCTGTGTTTGCTGGACGTGTGACGAGGATTTGTGTTTGATGAGACGCCTCTGGTGCATTCTGGGATGGTGCTGGATGAATAAACACCAGCACAGAAATTCCACAGTTCATGAATCCCTACCTGTCTGAAAAAAAATCTAATTTTATTTTTAAATATTTCAAATGTATACATTTTTAATAAGTCCGTGAGATGATAAAAAAAAAACACACACACACATTTTCAGAGAGAGGAGATAAAGTCATTAATCATATATTCAGTCTGTTAAAACATCATAATAGTGATCTGTAAAGTTTACTACTTCTCACCCAAATACAGTAACAGTAATGTGATTACGAGGATTGAAGTCTTGAAGATATAAAGTAAATCAATTAGTTGTCTTAAGTGCAGATACCATAACCCACTTAGTAAACATAATCCATTGTGATTTATTTGTTATTAAATAAACTTAACTTTACTCATAGCATTAGCACAGAATCAAAGAAGAAGGAAGTGAAGAGACAAATAAAGAGCTAAATCCAAAACAGATCTACAGGTTAAATTAAGTAAAGCTGAAGCCAGGACTATAATAAAGATAAAAATAAAAACTCTGTGGCAGGAATACTGGGATATTAATGATACAGCATTTTTTTTTTATATAATTTTCAAATTAAAGTCAGTGTAGAAAAGAGAAAAAGGTGAAAGTCTGTCTCAGAATAGAACACACACGTGGCTCAGTAAGACTCTGCAGTGAACAGGTGAACACACACATGCTTTATCCACACACTGTAACCGACCTGAATCACTAAAACACATAATAATAGAATGTCATGTATATGAACATAAGAGAATAATATTTAAAGAAGTATTTGAAAATATATAAACTTACATTTACTTTGGAAAATATAGTTAGAACAGCACTAAAGAAAACGTCTGTACAGTTCAGTTAAAATCTGAAAGAGACAGGCCTCCTAGAACGAATCCAAATCACAGTGGGGATTGTTTCTTTCTTTCTTCTGTTATCTTTCTGTCGTACATCTCCAGTACAGCAGGTGGCGCTAAAGCTCCTATTAGCTGGTTCTCCAACCGCCAAAAATGCTTAAGTAGAAGTAGAAGAAGAAGTTGAAGCAGCCCAGTGCTGTTGTTGTCATTGTGCTGCTGCTCAGGTTAGTTTTCTTTCATGCTTGTTGCTTAATTAATGGGGTTCCTTCCATGCTTGTTTTAGGTCTGCTTGGTTTTTATTGGCGACATGCTTGTTTCTTCAGGCTTATCTGCTGATTACATGCTTTAAAGCTAGTCTTAACTGGCTATGTGCTTGTTGTTTAGGGTTATTAGTTATAATTGGTTACATGCTTTAGGGTTAGTCTTCTCTGCCCTTCTGTAACTCAGCGATCAGTTGTGAAGCTGAGCTGTGCTGGTGTGTTCTTCAGGACGTTAGCAGTGCTGGAGTTTAGATTGATTTTCTCTGGGTTTGTGTTCAGGATGCTGGATGTATGGTTTGCTTTATTGTTGCTCTTATGAATGGAAAGTTGTGCTGATTATCTCTGACAGCAGTGATTCTGACGAGGGTTTACTAAAGACACACACACACACACACACACACACACATTTACAGTGAATCACCATTCGGATGTTTATACAACTGTATTCTGTTCTGTTCAGAGCAGCTTTCACAACCCCATACCATCATACGTCTTGTTTTACAAAGAAAAATCCTTTCACTCTTCATCGGCAACCAGAAATAAACCGTCCCATTCAAAAATATAAATCCATCTAATGATTTATTCTAAAGAGCATAATAAAAGCTCTCTTCCATAGAGCCGCGGTGCCAGTCATTGGTCAAGTCCAGACGTCTGGAGTCCATCATCATCATCATCATCATCTATATTCAGCTGAAGTGAAAGTGAAGTGACATTCAGCCAAGTACGGTGACCCATACTCAGAATTTGTGCTCTGCATTTAACCCATCCGAAATGCACACACACAGAGCAGTGAACACACACACACACTGTGAGCACACACCCGGAGCAGTGGGCATCATTTATGCTGCGGCGCCCGGGGAGCAGTTGGGGGTTCAATGCCTTGCTCAAGGGCACCTTAGTCGTGGTATTGAAGGACCCTCAACTAGTTCAATAGTTTACTGCTTGTAACATCATAGACAAACATAACTACTGTAACGTCACAAACACCATTAGATTGTGTCCTTCTGCCATCAACAATCACATAACACATTTAGATCAACTAAAACTACTATTCAATAAATTAAATGACTCATTTCTATGCCATAACATTTTGAACAATCATCAGATGCATGAGGTTACAGACTGAAACACAAGTCACTTGTAAATCTGCTTTTATGTAGAAAGTGTCACCAAACTGAAGAAAGTGATTTTATTTCTAAAGTTTTACAAGCAGAAATTCACTTCTGTTTCATGAGAGAGGCCAGTTGAAGTTAAGCTAGTTAGTATCTGATTTAGTCACAAAAATATAATGATTCTTATTTATATAAGTAAACAAACAAATGCTTTATTCAAAACTAGATTACATCTATATATTTACATAGAATTGGTTCTTCAGGAGCTGAAGTGAAGTGTTCAGCATGACGCAGGAGGTTTAGTGTTCATCAGACCTTATAAAAGCAGGATCTGAACACACAGAGCCGTCGCAGTGAGGGCGGGGCTCCAGCAGGAGGAGGAGGAGCCTGAGAACGTCCTGTGCTGATTGGCTCTGCCGTGCTCCAGTGGGTGTGTCTGCACTGTGGAGTAACCGTTGATGATGTGGACGACAGGAGGCGGAGCCTGAGCCGTCACACTGCGAGAAACGAGAGAGAGATCATGAGAAACACACGCCTTCATCATCATCATCATCATCTAGTGATGATCAAAATTCAATGTAGAACATTTGATAGAATTATATTTCTATCCAGTTTGTTGTGTAGTTCATATATTTATGTAAATGCTCTTTCCAGAGGTTTTTTTTTTTTCGTGCTGACTATAGTTTATGGTCACTGAATGTCTTTCCTGTAGTAAATGTGATGTAACATGACATTATTGATCTCAAGCTGGTTTTATTGATGTCTTTCCACGGATGAAACACTGATTGATTGATTGATTGATTGATTGATTTCAGTAAGTTGATCTGTTTATTCTGATGTTTGTTCATGTTTATTTCAAGTTCAAAGTCTTTATTGTCATATGCACATTTCCATGACCTATGAACTTTGCTGCCATAACTAGTAGCAAAGAGGAAGAGATGATAGATTCTAGAGCTGTGCAATTAATCTAAGTAGACTTTTGATTTCAATCTCAGCCTCAAACGATTATGAAAATGCAGTAATCGAGATAAAATGATTATGTCGCCCCTTTCCCAGCAGTGAGCTTTCACTCCTCATAAAAGCCACAACTCACGTGCAAATCACTGAATGACTAAAAAAGTGACTTTTGCCAGATGGGCCGTGCTTGATTAATTGAAGTTTTTTTTGTGTGTGTGTGTGATAGAGAAGTTCAGAGACGGAACAGAACACGGACGAGTAAAGTCATCATTAGATTAAGGTGCGCGGCTAAATGGTCAAATACATGCAAAAAATGTGTCAAAATACGGCGCTTGGTGATTAGTATTCACACAAACCCTCGTCTGTTATTGTAATATATGAACATAAGCAGTTGAGCATGAAATACGTGCGTAGCAGATCCATGCGTGTCTTAAAGTTACAGCAGCCTAATATTCTTGATTGTCTGCTTAATATTAATAAGGAAACAAAAGACAGAGAAAACACTCCCTGCTTTTAAAAGAATGACTTTTTAGCTTTAATAAGAAGTTTAATTCTTGCAGTGAAGTTTTATTTTACATTCGATTATTCAATTTCTGTAGTAGGCTGTTAGCTAAATAGACCTGCATAAAAAAATCTTTTTTTTTTTTCTATTGTATTTGTCCTTAGCTTTTTATTTTTATTATATACAGTATATATACTATATACAGTATATTGCTTTCTTTAAATAAAACAATCATTTAAAGTTTTTGTCATGTGGAACAATAATCATGATTACAATACGGACCAAAGTAATCGTGATTATGATTTGTTTACTCAAGCATCCCTAATCACTTCACTACAGCTGTCCGTCGTCACACATTAAAGAGTGACAAAAACTGACACATTTATTGGATTTAGTGATAAAACTGCAAGAGTTAGAGAGCTGAGACAGTTTCACATCAAAAGTAGCGAAGCACAAAGATTATCCCAATTTATTGGATGTGAGGAGGTACAAGTGATGTCTGACTTCATTCTGAGCAGTGAACTGAGCTGGTGGAGGTTGTGTCTGTGCTGCTCTCACCTCTCCTCCATCCGAACCCAGAGCTCATTGAACTGTCGACGGCGCTGCTTCTTCTTCAGCTTGTGCTCCACCTTCTCCAGGAGCTCCAGCAGCTGTGGGTTCGAGTCCTCGTCCTCCTGAAGACCTCGGCTCTCGTGGAGGAACGGCTCCAGCGGGGCGTCCACATCCAGCAGCTCTCCAGACCTTCTGCCAACGACAGGAGAAACACTTTAACCCAGACCCAAACCTGCTCCCGAGACACAGAGGTCAAGAGATATATCAGAAACACAGTCAGAGACGGTCTGAATGAACATCTGGATACAGAGCTTTCACATGCCTTTCATTGGATTTCGGTTCTAAATGTGATTGTCTGGTTAGTAAAGTAATAAAATATAGACTTTAAAAGGGACGGTTCACCCAAAAAATGCAGACTCACCCTAAAGTCCGTCTGAACCTGTTTGAGTTTCTTTCTTCTTTTAAAGACAAAGGAAGATATTTTGAAGAATGTTGGCAACCAAACTGTTTCTGGTCCCCAGTGAATGAAAATAAATAACAATAAAAAATTCCAATGGAAGTGAATGGGACCAGAAACGGTTCCCAAGTGGTTCCCAACATTCTTCAAAATATCTTCTAATGAAGAAACAAACTCATAGAGGTTTGGATTGACTCAAAGGTCGAGTAAATGAAGACAGAAGAGTCATTTTTGGGTGAACTGTCCCTTCTAAGGTCTAAATGAAGGTCTGATGCTTGATTTAAGAGTCCAAGCATTCAGCTCAGAAGTACTTGAGTTTGAGTGTAATTTATATGTTTAGCGCTTTCAAAACACTCATTGTTTCAAAGCAGAAAATCATGATGTTGATGTTCATAATATCTTCAAGCCTTATAGTTGCATGTATCAGATTAGAGCTGAACATTCTGTGACAGTTCAAACGATCAAGCGGTTGAGATCTGCTACAGTATATCTGTACTGTACATATGCAGATAAAGTCATATAACTTCACATGAAGAGCTGAATAAAGTAGAGCTGACCGTCTCTCTGACCGCTAAAGCATCGCAGAACTCATGACAAACTCTCCGATCTTTCTAATGGAGCTCTCTGGACCTCAGGTGTTTGAGATGGAAACACACTGAATGTTCTGAACCATGTGTGTCGTTTGATCACATCAGTCTGGATTCAGCTGTCGTTAGATCTCCTCATGCAGCATCACGCTCTTAATCGTACTCTCACGAGACGGACGCAGCGGTGCGTGCTGACACAGAAGAGCTGTGCAGACCTGCTCCTGTGTGTATGATGCTGATGTATGTCTGATGCTGATGTGTGTGTGATGCTGATGTGTGTGTGATGCTGATGTGTGTGTGATGCTGATGTGTGTCTGATGCTGATGTGTGTCTGATGCTGATGTGTGTGTGATGCTGATGTGTGTGTAATGCTCCTGTGTGTCTGATGCTGATGTGTGTCTGATGCTGATGTATGTGTGATGCTGATGTGTGTGTGATGCTCCTGTGTGTGTGATGCTGATGTGTGTGATGCTGATGTGTGTCTGATTCTGATGTGTGTGTGATGATGCTGATGTGTGTCTGATGCTGATGTGTGTGTGTGATGCTCCTGTGTGTGTGATGCTGATGTGTGTGTGATGCTGATGTGTGTGTGATGCTCCTGTGTGTGTGATGCTGATGTGTGTCTGATGCTGATGTGTGTGTGATGCTCTAATGCTGATGTGTGTCTGATGCTGATGTGTGTGTGATGCTGATGTGTGTGTGATGCTCCTGTGTGTGTGTGATGCTGATGTGTGTGTGATGCTGATGTGTGTTTGATGCTCCTGTGTGTGTGATGCTGATGTGTGTCTGATGCTGATGTGTGTATGATGCTGATGTGTGTGTGATGCTGATGTGTGTGTGATGCTGATGTGTGTGTGATGCTCCTGTGTGTGTGATGCTACTGTGTGTGTGATGCTCCTGTGTGTCTGATGCTGATGTGTGTGTGATGCTGATGTGTGTCTGATGCTGATGTGTGTCTGATGCTGATGTGTGTGTGATGCTGATGTGTGTCTGATGCTGATGTGTGTGTGATGCTGATGTGTGTGTGATGCTCCTGTGTGTCTGATGCTGATGTGTGTGTGATGCTGATGTGTGTGTGATGCTCCTGTGTGTCTGATGCTGATGTGTGTGTGACGCTCCTGTGTGTCTGATGCTGATGTGTGTGTGATGCTCCTGTGTGTCTGATGCTGATGTGTGTGTGATGCTGATGTGTGTGTGATGCTCCTGTGTGTCTGATGCTGATGTGTGTGTGATGCTGATGTGTGTGTAATGCTCCTGTGTGTCTGATGCTCCTGTGTGTCTGATGCTGATGTGTGTGTGATGCTCCTGTGTGTCTGATGCTGATGTGTGTGTGATGCTGATGTGTGTGTGTGATGCTGATGTGTGTGTGTGATGCTCCTGTGTGTGTGATGCTGATGTGTGTGTGATGCTCCTGTGTGTCTGATGCTGATGTGTGTGTGATGCTGATGTGTGTGTGATGCTCCTGTGTGTCTGATGCTGATGTGTGTGTCTGATGTTGATGTGTGTGTGATGCTATGTGTGTGTGATGCTATGTGTGTATGATGCTCCTGTCTGTCTGATGCTGATGTGTGTGTGATGCTGATGTGTGTGTGATGCTGAGGTGTGTGTGATACTGATGTGTGTGTGATGCTCCTGTGTGTGTGATGCTGATGTGTGTGTGATGCTCCTGTGTGTGTGATGCTGATGTGTGTGTGATGCTCCTGTGTGTGTGCTGCTCCTGTGTGTGTGATGCTCCTGTGTGTCTGATGCTGATGTGTGTGTGATGCTGATGTGTGTGTGATGCTGATGTATGTCTGATGCTGATGTGTGTGTGATGCTGATGTGTGTGTGATGCTCCTGTGTGTGTGATGCTGATGTGTGTGTAATGCTCCTGTGTGTCTGATGCTGATGTGTGTGTGATGCTGATGTGTGTGTGATGCTCCTGTGTGTCTGATGCTGATGTGTGTGTGATGCTGATGTGTGTGTAATGCTCCTGTGTGTCTGATGCTGATGTGTGTCTGATGCTCCTGTGTGTCTGATGCTGATGTGTGTGTGATGCTCCTGTGTGTCTGATGCTGATGTGTGTGTGATGCTGATGTGTGTGTGATACTGATGTGTGTGTGTGTGATGCTGATGTGTGTGTGATGCTCCTGTGTGTGTGATGCTCCTGTGTGTCTGATGCTGATGTGTGTCTGATGCTGATGTGTGTGTGATGCTAATGTGTGTGTAATGCTCCTGTGTGTCTGATGCTGATGTGTGTGTGATGCTGATGTGTGTGTGATGCTGATGTGTGTGTAATGCTCCTGTGTGTCTGATGCTAATGTGTGTCTGATGCTCCTGTGTGTCTGATGCTGATGTGTGTGTGATGCTTCTGTGTGTCTGATGCTGATGTGTGTGTGATGCTTCTGTGTGTCTGATGCTGATGTGTGTGTGATGCTGATGTGTGTGTGTGATGCTCCTGTGTGTGTGATGCTGATGTGTGTGTGATGCTCCTGTGTGTCTGATGCTGATGTGTGTCTGATGCTGATGTGTGTGTGATGCTGATGTGTGTGTGATGCTGATGTGTGTGTGATGCTCCTGTGTGTCTGATGCTGATGTGTGTGTGTGATGCTCCTGTGTGTCTGATGCTGATGTGTGTGTGATGCTGATGTGTGTGTGATGCTCCTGTGTGTGATGCTGATGTGTGTCTGATGCTGATGTGTGTGTGATGCTCCTGTGTGTCTGATGCTGATGTGTGTGTGTGATGCTGATGTGTGTGTGTTTGATGCTGATGTGTGTGTGATGCTCCTGTGTGTCTGATGCTGATGTGTGTGTGATGATGATTTGTGTGTGATGCTGATGTGTGTGTGATGCTCCTGTGTGTGTGATGCTGATGTGTGTGATGCTGATTTGTGTGTGATGCTGATTTGTGTGTGTGATGCTCCTGTGTGTCTGATGCTGATGTGTGTGTGATGCTCCTGTGTGTCTGATGCTGATGTGTGTGTGATGCTGACAGACTGAAACAGGGACGAGGCTACATAAGGGCCAGGGTGGCACTGGCCCACTCAAACTAACGGCTGGCCCACCCAATCAGAACAGACAAAAAAAAAAATGTGGGAAAGCCGAAAAAATTAATTCATATGTGACATACTGAACACTTAAACATGTGTGAATGTTGGCAACCAAACTGTTTCTGGTCCCCAGTGAATGAAAATAAATAACAATAAAAAATTCCAATGGAAGTGAATGGGACCAGAAACGGTTCCCAAGTGGTTCCCAACATTCTTCAAAATATCTTCTAATGAAGAAACAAACTCATAGAGGTTTGGATTGACTCAAAGGTCGAGTAAATGAAGACAGAAGAGTCATTTTTGGGTGAACTGTCCCTTCTAAGGTCTAAATGAAGGTCTGATGCTTGATTTAAGAGTCCAAGCATTCAGCTCAGAAGTACTTGAGTTTGAGTGTAATTTATATGTTTAGCGCTTTCAAAACACTCATTGTTTCAAAGCAGAAAATCATGATGTTGATGTTCATAATATCTTCAAGCCTTATAGTTGCATGTATCAGATTAGAGCTGAACATTCTGTGACAGTTCAAACGATCAAGCGGTTGAGATCTGCTACAGTATATCTGTACTGTACATATGCAGATAAAGTCATCTAACTTCACATGAAGAGCTGAATAAAGTAGAGCTGACCGTCTCTCTGACCGCTAAAGCATCGCAGAACTCATGACAAACTCTCCGATCTTTCTAATGGAGCTCTCTGGACCTCAGGTGTTTGAGATGGAAACACACTGAATGTTCTGAACCATGTGTGTCGTTTGATCACATCAGTCTGGATTCAGCTGTCGTTCGATCTCCTCATGCAGCATCACGCTCTTAATCGTACTCTCACGAGACGGACGCAGCGGTGCGTGCTGACACAGAAGAGCTGTGCAGACCTGCTCCTGTGTGTATGATGCTGATGTATGTCTGATGCTGATGTGTGTGTGATGCTGATATGTGTCTGATGCTAATGTGTGTGTGATGCTGATGTGTGTGTGATGCTGATGTGTGTCTGATGCTGATGTGTGTCTGATGCTGATGTGTGTGTGATGCTGATGTGTGTGTAATGCTCCTGTGTGTCTGATGGTGATGTGTGTCTGATGCTGATGTGTGTCTGATGCTGATGTGTGTCTGATGCTGATGTGTGTGTGATGCTCCTGTGTGTGTGATGCTGATGTGTGTGTGATGCTGATGTGTGTCTGATTCTGATGTGTGTGTGATGATGCTGATGTGTGTCTGATGCTGATGTGTGTGTGTGATGCTCCTGTGTGTGTGATGCTGATGTGTGTGTGATGCTCCTGTGTGTGTGATGCTGATGTGTGTGTGATGCTCCTGTGTGTGTGATGCTGATGTGTGTGTGATGCTCCTGTGTGTGTGATGCTGATGTGTGTCTGATGCTGATGTGTGTGTGATGCTCTAATGCTGATGTGTGTCTGATGCTGATGTGTGTGTGATGCTGATGTGTGTGTGATGCTCCTGTGTGTGATGCTCCTGTGTGTGTGATGCTGATGTGTGTGTGATGCTGATGTGTGTGTGATGCTCCTGTGTGTCTGATGCTGATGTGTGTGTGATGCTGATGTGTGTGTGATGCTCCTGTGTGTGTGATGCTGATGTCTGTGTGATGCTGATGTGTGTGTGATGCTCCTGTGTGTGTGATGCTGATGTGTGTGTGATGCTGATGTGTGTCTGATGCTGATGTGTGTCTGATGCTGATGTGTGTGTGATGCTGATGTGTGTGTGATGCTGATGTGTGTGTGATGCTCCTGTGTGTGTGATGCTGATGTGTGTGTGATGCTCCTGTGTGTCTGATGCTGATGTGTGTGTGATGCTCCTGTGTGTCTGATGCTGATGTGTGTGTGATGCTCCTGTGTGTCTGATGCTGATGTGTGTGTGATGCTCCTGTGTGTCTGATGCTGATGTGTGTGTGATGCTCCTGTGTGTGTGATGCTGATGTGTGTCTGATGCTCCTGTGTGTCTGATGCTCCTGTGTGTCTGATGCTCCTGTGTGTGTGATGCTGATGTGTGTGTGATGCTGATGTGTGTGTGATGCTCCTGTGTGTCTGATGCTGATGTGTGTGTGATGCTGATGTGTGTGTGATGCTGATGTGTGTGTGATGCTCCTGTGTGTGTGATGCTGATGTGTGTGTGATGCTGATGTGTGTGTGATGCTGATGTGTGTGTGATGCTGATGTGTGTGTGATGCTCCTGTGTGTGTGATGCTCCTGTGTGTCTGATGCTGATGTGTGTGTGATGCTGATGTGTGTGTAATGCTCCTGTGTGTCTGATGCTGATGTGTGTGTGATGCTCCTGTGTGTCTGATGCTGATGTGTGTGTGATGCTGATGTGTGTGTGTGATACTGATGTGTGTGTGTGATGCTCCTGTGTGTGTGATGCTGATGTGTGTGTGATGCTCCTGTGTGTCTGATGCTGATGTGTGTGTGATGCTGATGTGTGTGTGATGCTGATGTGTGTGTGATGCTCCTGTGTGTCTGATGCTGATGTGTGTGTGTGATGCTCCTGTGTGTCTGATGCTGATGTGTGTGTGATGCTCCTGTGTGTCTGATGTTGATGTGTGTGTGATGCTGATGTGTGTATGATGCTCCTGTGTGTCTGATGCTGATGTGTGTGTGATGCTGATGTGTGTATGATGCTCCTGTGTGTCTGATGCTGATGTGTGTGTGATGCTGATGTGTGTGTGATGCTGATGTGTGTGTGATACTGATGTGTGTGTGATGCTCCTGTGTGTGTGATGCTCCTGTGTGTGTGATGCTGATGTGTGTGTGATGCTGATGTGTGTCTGATGCTGATGTGTGTGTGATGCTGATGTGTGTGTGATACTGATGTGTGTGTGATGCTCCTGTGTGTGTGATGCTCCTGTGTGTCTGATGCTGATGTGTGTGTGATGCTGATGTATGTCTGATGCTGATGTGTGTGTGATGCTGATGTGTGTGTGATGCTCCTGTGTGTGTGATGCTGATGTGTGTGTGATGCTGATGTGTGTGTAATGCTCCTGTGTGTCTGATGCTGATGTGTGTGTGATGCTGATGTGTATGTGAGGCTCCTGTGTGTCTGATGCTGATTTGTGTGTGATGCTGATGTGTGTGTAATGCTCCTGTGTGTCTGATGCTGATGTGTGTCTGATGCTCCTGTGTGTCTGATGCTGATGTGTGTGTGATGCTCCTGTGTGTCTGATGCTGATGTGTGTGTGATGCTGATGTGTGTGTGATACTGATGTGTGTGTGTGATGCTCCTGTGTGTGTGATGCTGATGTGTGTGTGATGCTCCTGTGTGTCTGATGCTGATGTGTGTGTGATGCTGATGTGTGTCTGATGCTGATGTATGTGTGATGCTAATGTGTGTGTAATGCTCCTGTGTGTCTGATGCTGATGTGTGTGTGATGCTCCTGTGTGTGTGATGCTGATGTTTGTGTGATGCTGATGTGTGTGTAATGCTCCTGTGTGTCTGATGCTAATGTGTGTCTGATGCTCCTGTGTGTCTGATGCTGATGTGTGTGTGATGCTAATGTGTGTGTAATGCTCCTGTGTGTCTGATGCTGATGTGTGTGTGATGCTCCTGTGTGTGTGATGCTGATGTGTGTGTGATGCTGATGTGTGTGTAATGCTCCTGTGTGTCTGATGCTAATGTGTGTCTGATGCTCCTGTGTGTCTGATGCTGATGTGTGTGTGATGCTTCTGTGTGTCTGATGCTGATGTGTGTGTGATGCTTCTGTGTGTCTGATGCTGATGTGTGTGTGATGCTGATGTGTGTGTGATACTGATGTGTGTGTGTGATGCTCCTGTGTGTGTGATGCTGATGTGTGTGATGCTCCTGTGTGTCTGATGCTGATGTGTGTGTGATGCTCCTGTGTGTCTGATGCTGATGTGTGTGTGATGCTGATGTGTGTGTGATGCTGATGTGTGTGTGATGCTCCTGTGTGTCTGATGCTGATGTGTGTGTGTGATGCTCCTGTGTGTCTGATGCTGATGTGTGTGTGATGCTGATGTGTGTGTGATGCTCCTGTGTGTCTGATGCTGATGTGTTTCTGATGCTGATGTGTGTGTGATGCTCCTGTGTGTCTGATGCTGATGTGTGTGTGTGTGTGATGCTGATGTGTGTGTGATGATGATTTGTGTGTGATGCTGATGTGTGTGTGATGCTCCTGTGTGTGTGATGCTGATGTGTGTGATGCTGATTTGTGTGTGATGCTGATTTGTGTGTGTGATGCTCCTGTGTGTCTGATGCTGATGTGTGTGTGATGCTCCTGTGTGTCTGATGCTGATGTGTGTGTGATGCTGACAGACTGAAACAGGGGCGAGGCTACATAAGGGCCAGGGTGGCACTGGCCCACTCAAACTAACGGCTGGCCCACCCAATCAGAACAGACAAAAAAAAAATGTGGGAAAGCCGAAAAAATTAATTCATATGTGACATACTGAACACTTAAACACGTACAAGAAGTTTCATAAAAAATAACTACTGTAGAGCGAAAACCTTTTCATATAATTGCCTTACAGCCAATCAATAAGCTTATCAGCACTGTTTAGCCAATCGCGTATTGTTGGGGGGTGGGAAGATGAGTTTACATCTGCTAGTGAAGTAAACTTTTAACACGCATGACACAAGACGAGCATGTCGAAACAGACATCTTTAATTTAATATATGTATAAAAAACAAGAACATAACCTGAAACATCAACATCAACAAGGGCTAATCGTCGAGAAAAGCAACATACCAGCTGATTTATCCACACTTGATGAACCACCTGCTGTGCCCCATTTACGGAGTAATATTGCATTTACTCCAGTTTTCGCGAAAAATAAACGGCAAGTCTAGTCTTTTTGCTGCTAAGTGGTACACAAAGTTCCCATTTCTAGAGTACAGCATTAAAGACGATGACGTGTTCTGCAAGATGTGTCGTCATTTTAATGACACTATGTTTGAGGATGTGTACCGTGATTGGAAACACGTCACGCAGGCTTGTGAGCGGCACCAAATGAGTAACGTAAGCAGGGGCATAGATTACGCGGGGGACGTGTCCCCCACACTTTTAAAATCATTGAAATTCGTCCCCCGCACATTTTCAGAAGGCGAAATGAACATCACGGAGAGCTAAGCTCTCCTGCAATGTGTGTTTCATTCATGCTCGAAGCCGGAGCGCGCTCTCGCGCTGAAAGTCATAACAGGAAACTCCTTATATGGACAACAGCGTCCAGCTATCGCTGTATGAAAACAGTTGTTTTCACAGAAAAACAAACAATTTTGGAAACACGAAGACATTTAACATACGATTGCAACAATATATGGTTTTTCAACTCATCTCCAGCAGGTGATAAAGTATATGAACAATGCAGTGCTAATTGACATAGCATTTATTACAGTATAGAAACTATTATGACTTATGTGAAAGTGTTTGTAGTATATAAAAAAAATCATTATTATTTGTTATTGTCCAGTAGTTATAGATTTCTAAGCCAATTATCAATGCGCATATCCACTACCGGTCAAGTCTCTTCTGTTCACCAAGCCTGTATTTATTTGATCAAAAGTACAGCAAAACAGCAAAATTGTGAAATATTTTTACTAGACTATTTAAAAAAACGGTTTTCTATTTGAATATATTTCAAAATGTAATTTATTGAGATTTAAAAAGCTGATTTTTTTTAGCATCATTACTCCAGTCACAGGATCCTTCCGAAATAATTCTGATTTGCTACTCAAAAAAATAAAATAATAATAATGATAATGTTGAAAACAGCTGGGTAGATTTTTTTTCAGGTTTCTTTGATGAATAGAAAGTTCAGAAGAACAGCATTTATCTGAAATATAATAATTTTGTAAAATTATGTCTTTATCATCACTTTTGATCAATTTAAAGAATCCTTCCTAAATAAAAGTATTCATTTCTATAATTTCTTTTCCAAAAAATATAAATTATGCTGTCTCTAAGATTTTGAATGATACACTGTATTATGTTGCAAAGTCTTTTTATTTCACATAAATGCTGATCTTTGGATCCTTCTATTCATCAAAGAACACTGAAAAAAATGTACTCAAACTGTTTTAAATATTGGTAATCAGCATATTAGAAAGATTTGATTTCTGAAGGATGTGACACAGAAAACTGGAGTAATGATGCTGAAAATTCACCTTTGATCACAGGAAGAATTTTAAAATATATTCGAATAGAAAAGTTATTTTATACATTACATTTATACATTTATTCACTTAGCTGACGCTTTTATCCAAAGCGACTTACAATTGCTATATATGTCAGAGGTCACACGCCTCTGGAGCAACTAGGGGTTAAGTGTCTTGCTCAGGGACACATTGGTGTCTCACAGTGGATTCGAACCCGGGTCTCTCACACCAAAGGCATGTGTCTTATCCACTGCGCTAGCACCACCTCTATCTATCTTTTAAATCGTAAAAATATTTCACAATATTACCTTTTTTTAGATGTACTTTGGATCAAATAAATGCAGGCTTGGTGAGCAGATGAGACTTCTATAAAAACATTAAAAATCTTACTGTTCAAAAACTGTTGACTGGTAGGCTATATAGATTACAGAAATGTTATATTGTAATTTTTTATATACATGTAATTTCTGTCCCCCTCACGTTTGAAAAGATGAATGAATGTAAGCAACATCTGTTCGCTCTCAAAGTATAATGCTGTCAGAAATTTGGCCGTGGCACAGTAAGTTAGTAAACCAGGTTATTCCAGTTTAAAATGAACACAATTACTGAACACTGATGTCTTGCTACAGTGGTCATATAGCAGTACAATATCTATATTTGTCTTCCTTGTAGCTGTTTGTTATAAATGTATTTTGTTGTATATTCATGAATTTGTTGGCTAACAATCAATCACATTTAACTTATCTGAACTGTATAGTGATTTTATCCTATATTGTAAAATTTGTGTAATTTGAGAGTGGTCATTCAGGTCCACCCTATTCCACCAAGGTCCACTCAGTTTAAAATTTCTGACCTCGCCACTGGAGGTCAGACAGGAACGGTTTGAATCATCTGGACTCTGAAACTGAATGTTTTAGCTAAGAAATATTTAACATATTCCTCCTCTTATATTATTTCTAAACATGCAGGATATGTTTATGCTCAGGTGCATTATATAACATTAACAGATACAGCTTTGGAATAATGTATTAGTAAATGTTGAAATTAACAGTAACTAAGTTGAATTTTTGCTTTAGAAGTATGTAGTAATTAGTTCATGGTAACTAATGTAAAATGGAACCATACTGTATAGTGTTACTGATGTGTATTAATTATCAGTGATCATTAGTTCTTCAGGCAGATGTAGGACATGTTAGGTCCCCAAGAGGAAACAAGCTAATAAATCACACAGAATTAAGTGGTAGAGGAAAGAAAATACAGTTTGTACAGCAGAAGGGTTAGGAGCTAAATGTGTGTGTGTGTGTCACCTGTGTAGCGTCTGTCCAGGAGGTGTGTGCTCCACCTCATAACCTTCACGCCGCAGGACGTCAATCACAGAATTGTTTCCAAGAAAATGACCTGAAACACAAACACTCCACCTTCAGTCTCTGAACTCAAGTTAGGCAGTCTGAAAAACACACACAAACACACACGTTTGTTTTTGTGTAAAGTGTGTTCATCCCATAGGTGTAATGGTTTTTATACTGTACAAACTGTATATTCTATGGCCCTACACCAACCCTACACCTAACCCTAACCCTCACAGGAAACTTTGCATTTTTACTTTCTCAAAAAAACTCTCTTTTGTCTAGTTTACCGATATCTGAATTTTTTTTAATCAAGATACATAACTATACAATACATTACAAGATACATTTACTTAAAATGAAATGATGTCAGAGATCTTGTTTTTGAAAATACCTTTTTTCTTTGTGACTGAAGACAAAGACATGAAGATCTCGGATGACATGAGAGCGAGTAAATCATCGGGAGATTTCAATTCTGGAAATGAACCAATGCTTTAACCCTGTCTGCTTTAAATATTAGAAAATGATTAACATTTAGTGGATTCTTTCATTCTTGAGAGAATTACATGTTAAATCTAATTTTGAATTGGCAGATGTTTTCTCATTTTAAGCACAAACTGATACATTTTTCAGAAAACAAGACTTAATATACACATGGAACAAGAATGTTCCAGATTTTTTAAATCCTCTTTTTCTTTGATGTCCTGTAGAATGTTATTTTTTGGCATTTATTCCATGTTTGTGTGTGTGTGTGTGTGTGTGTGTGTGTGTATGTGTATGTGTGTGTGTGTGTGTGTGTGTGTGTGTGTGTTTTACATTTCCTATGAAAACTTTTAGCAAAACAAAAAAATTAGAACTAGTTCTGGGGTTTCCTGCATCTATAAACTCAATATATAAACTCTCATAACCTCATGTGAACACTAAGTTGCTGGAATTACCTGCACTGGAAAAAGGTTGTATGTCCAACATTATTCCCATTAAAATGCGTTAGAAATGCATGAATTCAAAAGTCGCAAATGTATTTGATACAAAGCCACACCCTGCTGATTTTAATAAGGTGCAATGAATAGTTAGTTGTTGTTGGAAGCTGGAGTCTTGGCATAAAGGTGTTTTTCTTCAGTTTGGATTATTACACGTGGTGCTGGAGCTAAACGCTACATAAAGTCCAACAAAGAAGCAAAGCCAAATAAAATCTCTCAGTGTTATTCCAGCGCTCTCATTAATACTCTCTGCTCCTCCGTCCAAATCTGAAGCCATGATTCCTTCAGTCCAGAATGTAGTTATTGCTGAATGCATCTTAGAGTCGCTTCATCTGGTCTCAAGTCTCCTCGGATGCTCTGAAGTCTCTGATAAGTGTGTGAGGAGCTAAACAAACCAATAAACCAGTTCAGCACTTGTTTTGATAATGCTGTGGTATTTTAGAGGAAAGTCGTGATCGTGGAGGAATGTTTTCTGGCAGTAAACATGCTTTAAGAGTCAGATCTCGGCGGCGCTTCGGTGAAAAACAACGCTCTGTCCATCGCTAACGAAACGCTGATCGAAGAAGAGGCTCAAACACCGAACACAACCGCATTTCATAAACATCATAAAAAGCTGACAGCTGTGTTGATCAAACAGTTATTCTTCATTCAACATTTCTTTTAAATGTTTTGTAACATTATAAATATCTTTCCTGTCATATTTAATGCATCCTTGATGAATAAAAGTATTAATTTATTAACAATGTCAATGTCACCTTTATTTATATAGCGCTTTAAACAAAATACATTGCGCCAAAGCAACTGAACAACATTCATTAGGAAAACAGTGTCAATAATGCAAAAATGATAGTTAAAGGCAGTTCATCATTGGATTCAGTGATGTCATCTCTGTTCAGTTAAATAGTGTCTGTGCATTTATTTGCAATCAAGTCAACGATATCGCTGTAGATGAAGTGTCCCCAACTAAGCAAGCCAGAGGCGACAGCGGCAAGGAACCGAAACTCCATCGGTGACAGAATGGAGAAAAAAACCTTGGGAGAAACCAGGCTCAGTTGGGGGCCAGTTCTCCTCTGACCAGACGAAACCAGTAGTTCAATTCCAGACTGCAGCAAAGTCAGATTGGGCAGAAGAATCATCTGTTTCCTGTGGTCTTGTCCTGGTGCTCCTCTGAGACAAGGTCTTTACAGGGGATCTGTATCTGGGGCTCTAGTTGTCCTGGTCTCCGCTGTCTTTCAGGGATGTAGAGGTCCTTTCTAGGTGCTGATCCAGCATCTGGTCTGGATACGTATTGGATCCGGGTGACTGCAGTGACCCTCTGATCTGGACACAGACTGGATCTGGTGGCTACGGTGACCTCGGAACAAAAGAGAAACAGACAAATATTAGCGTAGATGCCATTCTTCTAATGATGTAGCAAGTACATAGGGTGTTAGGGGAAGTGTTTCCGGTTCCGGTTTACCTAATTAATGCAGCCTAAAAATCCTTTAACGGATTTGGATAATAAAAGCATATTAGTATGTTATGTGTAAGCCAGGTTAAAGAGATGGGTCTTTAATCTAGATTTAAACTGCAAGAGTGTGTCTGCCTCCCGAACAATGTTAGGTAGGTTATTCCAGAGTTTGGGCGCCAAATAGGAAAAGGATCTGCCGCCTGCAGTTGATTTTGATATTCTAGGTATTATCAAATTGCCTGAGTTTTGAGAACGTAGCGGACGTAGAGGATTATAATGTAAAAGGAGCTCATTCAAATACTGAGGTGCTAAACCATTCAGGGCTTTATAAGTAATAAGCAATATTTTAAAATCTATGCGATGCTTGATAGGGAGCCAGTGCAGTGTTGACAGGACCGGGCTAATATGGTCATACTTCCTGGTTCTAGTAAGAACTCTCGCTGCTGCATTTTGGACTAGCTGTAGTTTGTTTACTAAGCGTGCAGAACAACCACCCAATAAAGCATTACAATAATCTAACCTTGAGGTCATAAATGCATGGATTAACATTTCTGCATTTGACATTGAGAGCATAGGCCGTAATTTAGATATATTTTTGAGATGGAAAAATGCAGTTTTACAAATGCTAGAAACGTGGCTTTCTAAGGAAAGATTGCGATCAAATAGCACACCTAGGTTCCTAACTGATGACGAAGAATTGACAGAGCAACCATCAAGTCTTAGACAGTGTTCTAGGTTATTACAAGCAGAGTTTTTAGGTCCTATAATTAACACCTCTGTTTTTTCAGAATTTAGCAGTAAGAAATTACTCGTCATCCAGTTTTTTATATCGACTATGCAATCCATTAGTTTTTCAAATTGGTGTGTTTCACCGGGCTGCGAAGAAATATAGAGCTGAGTATCATCAGCATAACAGTGAAAGCTAACACCATGTTTCCTGATGATATCTCCCAAGGGTAACATATAAAGCGTGAAGAGTAGCGGCCCTAGTACTGAGCCTTGAGGTACTCCATACTGCACTTGTGATCGATAGGATACATCTTCATTCACTGCTACGAACTGATGGCGGTCATATAAGTACGATTTAAACCATGCCAATGCACTTCCACTGATGCCAACAAAGTATTCAAGTCTATGCAAAAGAATGTTGTGGTCAATTGTGTCAAACGCAGCACTAAGATCCAATAAAACTAATAGAGAGATACACCCACGATCAGATGATAAGAGCAGATCATTTGTAACTCTAAGAAGAGCAGTCTCAGTACTATGATACGGTCTAAATCCTGACTGGAAATCCTCACATATACCATTTTTCTCTAAGAAGGAATATAATTGTGTGGATACCACCTTTTCTAGTATCTTGGACAGAAAAGGGAGATTCGAGATTGGTCTATAATTAACTAGTTCTTTGGGGTCAAGTTGTGGTTTTTTGATGAGAGGCTTAATAACAGCCAGTTTGAAGGTTTTGGGGACATAAAGACAATGAGGAATCAATAATAGTCAGAAGAGGATCTATGACTTCTGGAAGCACCTCTTTTAGGAGCTTAGATGGTATAGGGTCTAACATACATGTTGTTGGTTTAGATGATTTAACAAGTTTATACAATTCTTCCTCTCCTATGGTAGAGAATGAGTGGAACTGTTCCTCAGGGGGTCTATAGTGCACTGTCTGATGTGATAACATTACTTTTTGAAATCTTACTTATCCCAATCTTTTGAATGGTAGCCTACTATATCAGAGTTTCCACAAAAATATTGTGCAGCACAACTATGGAGGGTAATTTCAACATTGATAATAATCAGAAATGTTTCTTGAGCAGTAGCCTAATTCATCATATTATTCTGATTTCTGAAGATCATGTGACACTGAAGACTGGAGGAATGATGCTGAAAATACAGAATCAGAAATCTTTGGTACTATTTTTTTTTATAAAATAAATGCAGCCTTGGTGAGCAGAATTGACTTTGAAAAAACATTGATTTTTTTTTTGACGAGTCCTAGATCACACGTCAGCTGCGTCAGAGACGAACGGAGCACGAGCGCAATCCTGTGACAGTCTCAGGCGGTAAACAGTGGAGCGCGTGAAGGACAGATAAGAGGCACGATTCACGAACACTCTTCAAGGTCTCCATTAATTCTTTTTCACAAGTTCATCAAATAACCGCAGTAAGAATATTTCATCAAGCACAGTGAGTAATGACTTCTCCTGCTATTGTTATTTGCACCTCTTGCCACATGTACAGTTTATCTATCTCTGTCGCAGATGAGGGATTCACATGTGATAAATGCAGGGAAATAGTTAGGCTGACAGAGAAGATTTCAGAATTAGAGACACGCATCCAAACTTTAATTGAGGACAGTAAGAATGTTAGGGCTCTAGATACGGCTTTGGATGTGTCTAGCTCAGGGATTCCTGTACATTGTTCGGTTCCGGAAACAGAGCCTCTGCAGCAGGGCAACTGGGTGACGTTGAGGCAGCGTAGTCGTGGGTCAAAACACCGCTCTTCTGTTCCGATCAAAACATTAAACAGGTTCTCCCCACTCAGTGATGAACCCACTGAGAAACCTGATGAAAGTGCTCTAGTTATTGGTGATTCTATTGTACGGAACATGAATATAGAGACACCAGCCACCATAGTCAAATGTTTACTGGGAGCCAGTGCGCCTGACATCTTGGCAAATTTAAAAGTGCTGGCTAATGCTAAACGTAAATACAGTAAGATTGTTATTCATGCCGGCGCTAATGATGTTCGACTTCGCCAGTCGGAGATCACTAAAAATAACATTAAAGAGGTGTGTGAACTTGCAAGCACGATGTCAGACACTGTAATATGCTCTGGGCCCCTCCCTGCTTACCGTGGTGATGAGATGCATAGCAGATTGTCATCACTCAATGGCTGGATGTCTAAGTGGTGCCCACAGAATAACATAGGTTTCATAGACAATTGGACGAGCTTTTGGGGCAGACCTGACCTGTTTAAAAGAGATGGTCTTCATCCCTCCTGGGGTGGCGCCACTCTTCTCTCTAGAAATATGGCAAATAGTCTTAGTGTTTATACTTGACTAACTGGGGCCCAGGTCAGGAAGCAGACAGACTGGCTAAACCGACCGTCTGCTAGCTGCCTCCCGTCACAGAGGTCAGTTAATTCTCAGCACATAGAGACTTTTTCACCTAGATATCACACTATAGAGACTGTGTCTGTTCCCCGAACTAGAAAATACAAAAAACGTCCAAACCAAGTTAAGATTAACAATTTAATTGAGGTTCAACAAATAAAAAACAGAAGCAATATGGATAAACAAATGATAAAGTTTGTCATTATGTCCCCAAAACCTTCAAACTGGCTGTTATTAAGCCTCTCATAAAAAAAAGAAAAACAAAACTAGACTCAAAAGAACTAGTTAATTATAGATGATCTCGAATCTCCCTTTTCTGTCCAAGATACTAGAAAAGGTAGAATCCACACAATTATATTCCTTCTTAGAGAAAAATGGTATATGTGAGGATTTCCAGTCAGGATTTAGACCGTATCATAGTACTGAGACTGCTCTCCTTAGAGTTACAAATGATCTGCTCTTATCATCTGATCGTGGGTGTATCTCTCTATTAGTTTTATTGGATCTTAGTGCTGCGTTTGACACAATTGACCACAAAATTCTTTTGCATAGACTTGAACTCTTTGTTGGCATCAGTGGAAGTGCATTAGCATGGTTTAAATCGTACTTATATGACCGCCATCAGTTCGTAGCAGTGAATGAAGATGTATCATATCGATCACAAGTGCAGTATGGAGTACCTCAAGGCTCAGTACTAGGGCCGCTACTCTTCACGCTTTATATGTTACCCTTGGGAGACATCATCAGGAAACATGGTGTTAGCTTTCACTGTTATGCTGATGATACTCAGCTCTATATTTCTTCGCAGCCCGGTGAAACACACCAATTTGAAAAACTAATGGATTGCATAGTCGATATAAAAAACTGGATGACGAGTAATTTCTTACTGCTAAATTCTGAAAAAACAGAGGTGTTAATTATAGGACCTAAAAACTCCGCTTGTAATAACCTAGAACACTATCTAAGATTTGACGGTTGCTCTGTCAATTCTTCGTCATCAGTTAGGAGCCTAGGTGTGCTATTTGATCGCAATCTTTCCTTAGAAAGCCACGTTTCTAGCATTTGTAAAACTGCATTTTTCCATCTCAAAAATATATCTAAATTACGGCCTATGCTCTCAATGTCAAATGCAGAAATGTTAATCCATGCATTTATGACCTCAAGGTTAGATTATTGTAATGCTTTATTGGGTGGTTGTTCTGCACGCTTAGTAAACAAACTACAGCTAGTCCAAAATGCAGCAGCAAGAGTTCTTACTAGAACCAGGAAGTATGACCATATTAGCCCGGTCCTGTCAACACTGCACTGGCTCCCTATCAAGCATCGCATAGATTTTAAAATATTGCTTATTACATATAAAGCCCTGAATGGTTTAGCACCTCAGTATTTGAATGAGCTCCTTTTACATTACAATCCTCTACGTCCGCTACGTTCTCAAAACTCAGGCAATTTGATAATACCTAGAATATCAAAATCAACTGCAGGCGGCAGATCCTTTTCCTATTTGGCGCCTAAACTCTGGAATAACCTACGTAACATTGTTTGGGAGGCAGACACACTCTTGCAGTTTAAATCTAGATTAAAGACCCATCTCTTTAACCTGGCTTACACATAACATACTAATATGCTTTTAATATCCAAATCCGTTAAAGGATTTTAAGGCTGCATTAATTAGCTAAACCGGAACCGGGAACACTTCCCATAACACCCTATGTACTTGCTACATCATTAGAAGAATGGCATCTACGCTAATATTTGTCTGTTTCTCTCTTGTTCCGAGGTCACCGTGGCCACCAGATCCAGTCTGTGTCCAGATCAGAGGGTCACTGCAGTCACCCGGATCCAGTACGTATCCAGACCAGATGGTGGATCAGCACCTAGAAAGGACCTCTACATCCCTGAAAGACAGCGGAGACCAGGACAACTAGAGCCCCAGATACAGATCCCCTGTAAAGACCTTGTCTCAGAGGAGCACCAGGACAAGACCACAGGAAACAGATGATTCTTCTGCACAATCTGACTTTGCTGCAGTCTGGAATTGAACTACTGGTTTCGTCTGGTCAGAGGAGAACTGGCCCCCCAACTGAGCCTGGTTTCTCCCAAGGTTTTTTTCTCCATTCTGTCACCGATGGAGTTTCAGTTCCTTGCCGCTGTCGCCTCTGGCTTGCTTAGTTGGGGACACTTCATCTACAGCGATATCGTTGACTTGATTGCAAATAAATGCACAGACACTATTTAACTGAACAGAGATGGCATCACTGAATCCAATGATGAACTGCCTTTAACTATCATTTTTGCATTATTGACACTGTTTTCCTAATGAATGTTGTTCAGTTGCTTTGACGCAATGTATTTTGTTTAAAGCGCTATATAAATAAAGGTGACTTTGACTTTGACTAACAGTCATGGGCGTAGGTTTAGGGGGGGACGCTAGTACTAGTCCCTATCAATATTTTGAGATTACAAATTTGTCCCCACCAATATTTAGCAAGCTCCTTTGAACTGCTATTTGTATCTTTGCACTGCTATTTGGATCGATTCTAACGGCCAGGACGACGACAGTACAAGAAACGCCATAATTTGATTGGCGGCGGGGTATCTGACAGGCTACACGCGCGGGCCGGGACTACTTTTGTGCTTGCACTAGCAGCGAGCGGGTAGTGTGTGTGTGTGTGTGTGTGTGTGTGTGTGTGTGTGTGTTTTTGGTGGCAGAGGCTGGAGTCGAGTTCTTGTGGGATTGTGTATCTCTGGCTCGATCTCTCTGTGTCTCTGCCAACTAAAGCAGAGCTGAACACTTACAGGATGTTTCAGCTCGACGGAGGGATGAAAGAGGAAGCGGCTTCAGTGTGAAAACAAACAGCTGCGCTGATGTTCACACTCCGGTACGGTGCGTCGTGTGTTGAGACTTTGTTTAAATCTCATCTAATCCTGGAGCCAGATCTGCGTCGTCAGTTTAATCATGAGAGCCGCGCTGATCGACAGCATTCAAAAAACAAAATTAAAGAAATTAAAAGTCAGTAGTACAAATGTCATGCCACAGCGGGCAGTAGATCAGGGCACTCGCAACGCCAAGATCATGGTTCGATTCCTTCAAAAATCCTATTAAACAATCCCTTGACATGTTACTAAATCAAACCATCATCTATCTGCATTAAAAGCAGCACAGCCAATAAGATCTTAATAGAAATACATTAAATAATAATAAAAAAAGCATCTGCACTCATTTTAAAATAGGCTTTAATAAACAAATTTAAAAAAGCAACTATGCTCATTTATAAATAAAGCTGCTTTTTTTATTATATTATATATAACGTATTTTAGGATTCAATCTGAAACTATTTTCCAGACCATATTTAAAATTTATTCTAGTCAAACTACTCATAAAAAAGATTATTTATTGATCGGCTGAATAGTTTTATTACCAAAACTTCTCATACATTATGAAACCATACTGAAATATCAGGTTAGATTTCTGGTAACTAATAAAACAAGTGAAATAATATGCCATGTGGTGACACATAAACTCTGGACTGAGTAATACTAACCGGAAAAATAATTAATACAGTAACTAAGATAACCACAGGAGAACAACACAACCACTACAAACAACACGCAAGAGAGGACGGAAGAAACCAGGACAGTAGAACCAGTAGAAAACTGACGATGGCTCTTCAGCATCCACTGACAGACACAACACACGGAGACACAGACGTTCAGATGTGTTTGTGAGCTGAAGAACGGGGAATCCTGATCGTTTCCAGATGCTGAACATCATATTTCCTCACATCATTCCATCAGGATTGAACAGCAGCCCAAATCTCTTCTTTTAGTGATGAGAAGAGAGAACAACCGCTGCAGTCACTTCACTGATCCCATGCTTTCTGTGGTTCTGGATTCCATTTGAATGGTTTAATTAAGGTAATTATAATCAATCAAAAAAGACGTCTAATCCTTTTAATTAATAAAACTTTAACAGTTTGATAATTTAATAACAATAATAAGACTCTATGAAACTCTGTGTTGTCAGTTAAAATTTTGATGGATTCTGTTTTATGATTTAATACAAATGATCAAAAACTGAATTCACACTAAAGAAGTGAAGGATCCGACTCTCAAACCCAAAGGATTTTTAGTTTGTTGCTTTTTTTCTGTCTCCTCATTCTCTTTCCTGACTGTGAAATAACTGGACAAACCAATTAAAGCAGTCCAATGACATTACGTGGTTTAATGTTTAAAAACATTATTTTCCACATAATGTGCATTACTGTTTCTCCTCTATGCCCCGTCTTTCTGAAACATATTGAATTTTACAAAGCTCATCGGTCTGAAAAGCGAAGTGTGCTCTGATTGGCCAGCTATCTAGTCTGTTGTGATTGGCTGAATGCATCAAGTGTATGACGTAAATGTTACGCACCTTCCCAGGATCAGGAAACAGTCCTCCATAAAATGTGCTGCACACATCTGAATATTTAAGTTTAACTGTTCTGCAACGGTGCACAAGATTCAGATTCAAGATTCAGATTCAAGATTCAGACTCAAGACTCAAGATTCAGACTCAAGACTCAAGATTCAGACTCAAGACTCAAGATTCAGATTCAAGACTCAAGATTCAGATTCAGATTCAAGATTCAAGACTCAAGATTCAGATTCAAGACTCAAGATTCAGATTCAAGATTCAGATTCAAGACTCAAGACTCAAGATTCAGATTCAAGATTAAGGTCCCCCGCTGGCCTGAGATCACTGCTAATGAGCACACCATGGAATGCTAATTGCGAGTATTGTCTCGCGGCGCTGCTGTTGTTTTAACCCTGATCAACATGCTCTCTTTATCTTATCAGCTCCAGTCAAACAAACAAAGCCCACAGACTAACCCAAACGTGACTCTGGGCTGTGCTCAGACAGATCACCACAGAACAGTTTAACCCCAGTTCTTCATTCATGTGCGGTCGCTAGCATGTTTGAGGAGTTCGCTTACTGTCTTAAGAACACACTGGAGTCTGATAGTTTGCTACCATCACTAACACACATACAACACTCACAGAAAGCAATGTGCTGTATATATAGCTAATCTCAACTGCTCAAATGTTTATATCATTGCAAATTGTCACTATATTATTGCCCTGCTCTTTATATAAAGTTGGATATACAAGTATATTCTATTTTATCTGCATACATACAGTACAAATGAGCAGCAAATCATCATGTTAGACTGATTTCTGAAGGATCATGTGACACTGAAGACTGGAGGAATGATGCTGAGTTAACACTTTATTTTAAGGATCAGTTCTCTCTATTAACTAGTTACGTATTACTAGCATATTGTCTGTTTATTGGTAATTATAAAGCACATATTCTGCATGACCATATTTGAGATCTTTTAACCTGACCCCATACCTAAACTTTGTGTTCCCAATTCTAAAGTGTTACAGATGCTGAAAATTCAGTTTGAGAAGCAAGTTTCCTCGTGTTTATAATCTCCCTGCTTTACATCTGGAGTTAAATGAAGCAGAATATGTTGCGGTGAGCAGATTGCATGTGTTTTTCGGCCATTAGTCCAGTTTCTCTAAATGAACAAAACTGCAATTACTGCATGAGTGCCATGGCCGCTACCAAAATAACTCGAGTCATTTGTTCTAAGCAGCTTTGATCAGATTTCCACATCATTTCATTTAACGCTGATCTACACATGACCTCACGGTGAACCGCCAGAGAGCGGCCATCTCTAGGAGGAAAGCTTTATTGTGAAGGACGCTTCATCAAAGGCACAATTAAGGCGAGCACTACGGCTACAAACTTTCTTCTGAGAAATAAAGTCAATTTCTCAGGGGTTTAAAGTCAAGATTTGTTCCTAGAAAGAGCATAATCTCATTTAATCTCTGCGAAATGAGTCCTCCATTATTTTTTAGCAGTAGTGTTTGCATTCGAGCTACGAGCCAAAAACCTGGGGACATTTGCAAACTGAGGTCAGAAACGAGTCACATCAAAGAGTGCAAGTCACAGAAAACATCACTTCATTCCATGATCCGCCTCTGGCCGCTCACACTCAACTAACCCTACCAGAAACTGAAGACAGAGAAAATACAGATCAAAAGAGACTTCAGAGTCACAGGATCCAGGAGCGTCCCGAGGAGACTGACCTGCTCCGAAGGCGAAGAAGAAGCTCTTGTCAGGATGCTCCTCCAGCAGCGCTCGGACGCGCCGGCCCATGCGCTCGTTACGCTTGTAGATCAGCTCCTGTCTGAAGTAGTGCTCGATCTCCTGCGCTGTCACCTGCTCGCTCGCTGGCAGCGTCACGTTCTTGAAGTTCGGCACCTGGACGCAAAACAGATCCATATCGTTCCAGTTTAGGTTCGAAAAACAGCCGCATTGATTTCTATTTCATACTATTCAAAGCCTTTCAGAGCAGTTTTTCCAAGAAACAGGAAAAATAACAGTGTTAGTGTTGTAAAATGTATCCAATACAAATTGATCTCATCCAGTGCAGTTAAATCAGTAATATTACTGAATATTAATAAAAACAGAGAATGCACAATTTATTACACTGCATTTTTGTCCTGTTTTCCAGTTAAATATTTGGTAACACTTTACAATAAGGTTTATTAGTTAACATTAGTTTACTACTTTTGTTAACATGTCATGAACTAGGCATGAACAACACTTTTACAGCATTTATTAAACATTTATTAATTAACAGCTCATGTTCATTTCAATATTTACTATGTCAATGTCAATGTCACCTTTATTTATATAGCGCTTTAAACAAAATACATTGCGTCAAAGTACATTTTTCTTCTTCCCTTCGCAATCTATCCTGTGGTGTGCCTCAAGGCTCTATCTTAGGTCCTGTCCTTTTTTCGCCCTATCTTTTCCCTCTGGGTTCCATCTTCAGGAAACATAATGTCTAATTTCACTGTTAGGTTGATGATAAGCAAATCTATATGCCTGTGTCTAGGAAAAATAAGACTGTAATTCCATCTCTGGATGCTAATGGGTACCTGCGAGGTTTCGTGGCTGAAGATGATGGAGTTGAGGTCTCCACAGTTGTAGTGTTTGATCAGGTGCTCTGTGGTGAAGGGCACCTGCAGGCTCCCGGTGCGGAGACTCTCCTGCTGCAGGAGCGTCTGATTCAGAGCGAAGATCACCTGAAACACAGTGCACAAGTGCTTTAGTGCTTATTCTGCTCATTGCTCATGCATAAACGTGACCAAACATCTTACTGTTCGGATTCAGATTAGAACAGTCAAATAAAGTTATGGGCAGTTCTTAAGAAAGAAAATCGATGACTAATTTGTAAGACTAGTTGAGACAGTTTATGCAACTGACCCCTGCAAGCCCATCTGAACCCAGCATGAATGGAGCTGATTCATGGCACTTTGATGAAGTTTGCCTCAAATCATTTTAAACTTAACTCTCCTTTAACACCAAAACAGCTCCACTTAAATCCAATTCATGATGCTGCATTTATGCAAAAGGAGGGAATAATCATGACAGAACTGTTCCACAGAATCAACACTGGTGTAGAAGCTACTCAGAAACAACTTTAGCTCAGAAACTGCTTGTATATTTCACAAATAATGACAAAGAAACAGCAAGAAACAGTGAATTAAATGTAAAACTTTGATTTAGAAAGTTTTAAATAGTATTTTTTGTACAATGTACACCAGTTATCTTTATTTAAATTTAAAGTAGTTAATTGGCATCATTATGTTCAGTGTACATTCAGTATTGCCAAAGTGTTAAAAACAAAACGGCAATGACAAGAAAAAGAAATATGCAATATAACAATAACAAAAATACTATTAAAGTTAGGTGCTCACTAATTACTTAAAATAATACATATATAATTAATTGAGTATTTCTATGAAGACATTCTAAGAAATTACTTGAGTATATTTTAGTGGAGTGCAGCTGATCAGTGAAAGTGTTTGTGAGTCTGACACTGAACCACAACATACATGCAACACTTGTGATCTGAGGAATCGTTTATGTCTGATCACACACGAGCACTGTATATATCTCACTTTAACATTCAGAGGTTTGACCAGTAAACTAGTGAGGACTGACCTTGTGTGTTAGTGTCTGGTTCTGCGAAGCCGAGTCAATCTCTCACACATCAAAGGAGGAGAGCTGCTCTCAATTAGTTCTAGCTGCTGCTGCAGCTCACCATTGTGTCACCATGAAATCCCCCAGTTTACACACACACACACACACACACACACACACACACACACTCACTCACTCACTCACTCACTCACTCACTCACTCACTCACTCTCTCTCTCTCTCTCTCTCTTCTCTCTCACACACACACACAGTTTAGACTGATCACTCACAGTACCTCCTCTTCCAAACAAACAAGTGTATTTGCTCCCAAAAGAAGAATCTATCAAGTTTCCTCCACCTGTGAGCTCACAACAAAACACTGCAGATGAGTTTAAGAGTTTTCACACACACACACACTCGAGCTCTTTTCATCAGTGTCGGTGACACTCTCTGGCCCGTCCGTCATTGTTTGAGGGGCTCGTCCCAGAGAGGAGGGCAGAGCCCAGCAGATGCCTTCTTGTCTGGGACAAAGGGCCTCCGTCGGCCGCTGGGCTCCCTGCGCTTTCATCCTGCGCTCATCAAAGCCTCCTGCTCTGCATTTGAAAGCGCACCGGCTTTATGCTGCTCAAATTAGCCTATCGCCACCTCGCTAGCCTCCCAAACTCCCTCCAAAGCATCTTCAGCGGAGCAGCTACCCCTCGACAGCAGCAAAAGAGCCTTTCAGCCCCTTAAATTATGGCGTGGAGGAGGAGGAGGCTCTCAATGAAAGAGACTGGGCTGAATGAATGATATTTCTTCCTCCGTTGTGTCCATTCTGTGGGTCACTGGCCACATTTACACACGGGAACCAGAGTGAGTTCTTATCTGTGCCACTGTGGCCCTATGAAAGTCAACAATTCAGCTTTGTGATGGAAAGTGACCCATTACATTAAGTGTGTGATTTCTGCACCAAGACATAACAATGATGATGGAGTCCAAACAGGTTTCCCAAGCACTGTTTTAGACAAACGTCCTTATTCTCGTCACAAGTAAATCAGCTGAAACGCATCATCATAGCTGTGACAGGGCTGAAATAATATCAGTCTTAAGGCCCATTTACACCAAAAACAATAACCATAAAATTACGGCAAAGTCTAACAGTTTAGTTAACTTCTACCGTCCCGCACGTCTTCATGTGAGACAAAAATTTGCACAAGAATCACTCATCACACACAAGTCCACATCAGAAGTGAAATGATAACATCGTCCTCCTTTAAGGAGCTCAAGCAGTTAAAGCGGCAGATGACAAAACAGTAGCTTGCTTATAATAAACAGAATATCACCATGTGTAGAGGTTAATGATATGATAACAGGCTTTAAGAGAGACTCTGAACATCTGAAGTCTGTCTGTAGATATCTGTATGCTCTGACTCAGTCAGCAGCCGCTGTAGCTGTTATTGTGAGCATCTGTCTGTGAGCGATGGATGTCCTCTGAATCTCGTGCTAATGGACGCCGTCAAAGGCACCCTTCTCTTTCTCATGACATCATCCACACTCAGTTTTCCCAGCAGTTAAGAACACAAACAAAGCCAAAGCTCGCGGTGCGCCGCTGGAGACAGTGCTGCAGTGCGGCCACAGTATTTGTGAATGGACTCTGATAAGCTGGGAAACTTTCCCACGATGCCCTGCATGCATTTAACCAGCAGCAGAGGAGTGACGTGATGCATAACACTGAGCTCAAGCACACGCTAATTCAGAACAGAGCAGCCGTGTGTGTGTTTGTTCACAGCATTCATTCTGTGAGTCGAGTTTGGCTTTGATTAGACTCCGTGTCAGAACACACTCCGAAGCACTCACTCAAACATATATATACAGTATATATCATTGTGGTTTCTTTAAAAATTAAATTATAAACATGACAATAGTGTACTATTTTTGAAAAACAGATGACAACACTGTCAAACTGATCACCATTCTTACAGATCCACAAATATGACTGAAAATGTTGTGTTATGCATGCCAGGCCAGTAGATGGCGATGTCACCAGGTAAAGAAAATCATGCATGCCTATAGACCGAACATTCACATTATTAGAGTAACACAGAGACAGTGACTGTATCAATTCCAAAACCTTGCACTTTGAAACTAGTTTTTCAAAAGTTTGCATAGAGTTCAGTCAGTAACATTCAGCAGAATCGTTTTACGCTGTATTGTTTTGGTTCAGAAATCTAGGGCTGTTGTCTACTGCCACCGGTGACATCCAGGACGAGGCGGTTTACTGCTGGGGATTTGTCGTGTAGTTGGTCCAAAAGTCTGCCACCGTCACAGCCCTGCATGAATCCATTTAACACTCTTCATAAGCTACGTGACAATTCAAGTTTAACTCTCAGAGGAGTTACCCAGTGCTTTAAGAGAATCATAATGCGATCAAATAAATCAATAACACATTTAATAACTTTTGTCTCTGCACATATAAAAGTGACACACTCATAAACTAATTTAATCATCAGTCATTTAATTTTTCTGAATTAATCAACGAAATGAGTAATATATTTAAATTATGATTTAAGAATTAGGCACAGTGAATCACTGAATTATTTGAGTGCTGAATGATTCAAGTGAGTCACTTATTTGATTTCTGAATGAATCAGTTGAATGAATGATTCAGTGAATCATTAAAAACAGAAATGTATGTGTTTATGGAAATGCATTTTTTGTCTATTCTAATTATGCTCTGATTCAGTGTCATAAATACGAAATATGAGTCCATAATCCATAATAACACTTTCTCTAGTGAAAAAATGTTCTGGTCTGAATCAGGAGAGAAATGTGTTCCTTAGTAAATTACTGTTTGAAAATAATAATTTGAATGAATGATTCAATGGCCCATTTCTCCAAATAGAACCACTAATGCACTGATAGTATATGTATTTATGGAAACGCACAAGCTGTAAGCCATCAATCTTGAGCTGTAATGTGATTTTAAGTCTAATGTTATTCTAAGTAGGCGGTTCTTGTCTGGAACTAATTGCGGTGCGGTTATGCGATGAACAGACACATGCAGGTCTGCGTAGCTGCGATGCAGAAGTGCTTTGATCAGTCTAGAGAAACACAGGTCATTTAGTCTGGGTTTTGCCCCACAGCCCCGTGTTTACCTTACTGCTCAATCACAGCCAAATATTTACACTGTCTGACAGAATCAGTGTCACATGCTAAAGTGACTGTGCTTTGATTGACAGCTTCATCCGGCCCACACACGCAGCCTCAGCCAATCAGCTCGCAGGAACCACTGAGCTGAAACAGGGACTGAAAGCACCTCTTGCTCCAGACATCTTGACTGATTCTAAACATAAAAAGTCCAAAAGTCTCTTAGTGAGTCCAAGCACAATAACGACGCATATGAAAACTGTACAAGAGTTAATTATTATAATGTTTATCATGTCCTAACATTCTTAAGAAAAATAAAAATTGTACCTTTAGTGGTGCAACATCTTGTCACTGGTGCATAACCCTTACATTTACCCCTAAAAGGTTTATAGAAGTACCTTGATGGCACATACCACTACTCTGAGTCACTACTCTGAACCTTTAGAGGTAAATAAGGTAGAAACTCGTCATTCCTGAGACTGAACTCACATGCACAATGTGAAGATGCACGTGTATGCTTGGCTTCAGCCCAAGACCCATCATAGTGGAAAATATGTGAAGATAACCTCTGAACCCCAAAGAAATGGATCCACATGTGGCTGTGAGCCATCGCCGTTTGTGGCTTCTCAACCAAATTCAAAATTGATGTAGACACTGAAACTGAGTCCATCCGTCTGACCGCAAACAAACACACACACACACACACGCACGTGAGAGTGGCTGCAGATTCTAAACATATTTAAAATGGAGTTGTTTCTGAGTTCATCTCTCTGTGTGATTATGAGGGAGGAAAACCGTCCTGTGCATGAGGAATTTCAGAGGAATTCTGACAAATGCTTGGAAAAGAGAAGAGCAAAAAGAGTATGAGAACAGAACATACACAACACCGAAGTTGTTTTGTTTTTTAACGCCGCAGCAGCTTCAGTGCCTATTTTCATGGTGAGTAACAAGTTAAAAATACTATGAAGTGCCAGTTATAACCCTACTGTATATAAGGATTTGTTTGAGATGAGAACTGAAAGGTGTGTCTTCAGAAATGTTAACCAAAGTAAAGAGAAAGAAACAAAAGACAAAGGTTGATAAGTGAAATCAAGATCAAAACCGTTTGCCAAAGTGACTTTCCTACTAAGTTCTCTCCGGCTGGTAAATGCCTTCACACTTCCATTGGTCTGTGGTGATTAGGTAACAGGTGGGCGTTAGCTAAACGTCTGGTGCATGGGACACAAAAGTGGAAACACTTCAGGAGTGTTGAAGTCGTCATCGGATTGGCTGAATTCTACAGGATTTCTGTGAGATGTGTGTGTCACGATCTTTAATGTTCTGCCTGGAAACAAAGATACTGTGGTGCTAAACTCCCTTGTGACAATGACACAATTTATTTCATGTTCAGTACTGTAAAGATGCTTGCATTAAACTAATAGTTCACCCAAAATGAAAATGTGCCCCCCTCAGGCCTTCAGTCCATCAGTTGCTCACCAGTGGATCCTAAACAAAGCATTATTATGGATTATGGATTTGAATGTTATTTGGGAGCAACAGTTTCAAGTTAAAACCTTCTTAATGATAGACAGTGATGGCGAAGTCCATTTGAAATTTAATAATGTGTTAATCCCTAAAAAAGTAACTAATTGTGTTACTTTGTTACTTTTTATGGAAAGTCATGCATTAAGTAACTTTTGTGTTACTTTTCGTCACCTGGGCTGGGCTTGTTGTATATATATATATATATATAAATTTTTTTTTAATGTTTCATCTTTTGTCTTCTCCAGATGTTCACTGATGGACTGGAGTGCTGTGGATTATTGTGATGTTTTTATCAGACTCTCATTCTAACGGCACCCATTCACTGCAGAGCATCCATTGATGAGACACTGATGCAGTGCTACACTTCTACAAACCTGATGAAGAAACAAACTCATCCTGATCTCGGACTGTGTGAATATCAGCTTTAAACAACGAGCAGACCATCAGCATGTTCACTGTGAGAGAGTGTGTGTGTAGTTTTTATGAGGTCAGTGAGCACACACACACACACACACACACACACACACACACACACACACACACACACAAGAGCTCCATCCCCAAAGACAAACACTCTTTGAGTGTAAGCGACCCAGAAAATGCGGGCGTTTCAAGCGAGTGAGTGGAATTCTCTCTCAACCGGGACAAAAAGTAAACAATACAGAGGTGCAGGCCACGGGAGAGTGAGAGAACGAATGAACGGACAAACGCTTTCACCCGCGGGACCCTCAGGAGCCGCTAGCCAACAACAACAGCTCCACAGTACGATCCGCTCTGTAGATCGGTCAGAGGAGCAGAGAGACTTCAGAGAGCGAGTGACCACCGGCGTGAAAGAGAGTTTGACACCAGCGTCTTTCATCTGCTGCAGGAGGGGATTGTGGGACAGCCATTACATCACCGCCGTCCAGAACTGGGTGGTAATGCTGACCACTTTAAATACAATCCCAGAGCACACACGAGTCTGTTCTGACGGATCTGTGTGTCGCTCGTGTTAAAGTCAGCAAATTCTAAATAAAGGACCAAGTTTTAAAATAGTACTGAAGTGCTTGTTCTGTTAAGCGTGGGTAATGATTAGAGTAAGTAGCTTCGCTCTTCTCTGGTCTCTCTGAGGCTGATCAGTGATGTCGCCCGAGGGTCGGATCTGTGAAGCCTGTTCCCACCTGAGACGCCTCGGGCTGATCGACATGAGATCTACTCTAACACACACACACACACACACACACACACTGACAGCTCCTGTCACGCCTCTCATCAGAAGATCAGCAGAACGAGATCATTACTGACCCAGACACAGCGGAGGAATGAGCTGCATCTGATACCTGTGTGTTTGGTCAACAGCGGCACTCGAGGACGGACCTCTAGAGAATGAGTCTCAGTAGTGCAGGTGTGTGTGTGTCACTGTCACAGCTGAGAGAGAGAGAGAGACACACACACACACAGAGAGAGAGAGAGAGAGACGTCCTCTGACGGGCGATGTTCAGTCTGATCCTACAGCATCTCATCACACAGCTCAGGAACATCCCACATAAACCTGAGCAGCTCGAGTGTCTCAGCTGGACCAAGGCTTTGCGTCAGACTCCCGATAAACTCTCAATCATGAGTGTGTGAGTGTTTGTTAAGTGGAAATAAATGAGAAACACCTGCTGCTGAAGAAACTGTGAAAATCCTGCTGCTTCATGCTGGAGTAAATCAGAGAGACTCCTGTAATGACCCTTATTACAACAGTAAAAACACCTTCATCTGAAAAGAAACGCCACACAGCAATGAGAAACACAGAGAGGTTTTTACTGCAGGACTATAACACACTGAGCCAGAGAAATACGTCAGTGTGAACGTGTTTGTGAATCATACGAGACAGAAAGCACATGGACAGTTACACACCATTCACACACACTTACAGTAGCACTGTTTACTGTACTTAAACCACGTCTGACATATACATCTGAGCTCCAGCAGCATGCAAATGAACCTTGATCACAGTAACCAACATATCCATATGATGTGATTGTGTTGAGCGTTTGCTCTGCATAGAGCTGCAACTGTTTAGCTGAATGCATTCTGAAGAAAGTGCACTCAATCTGATTTGAAAGTGTAGATGAGCAGCAGAAACACACACGAGTCTGGTCTCCGGTCATCCTCCGAGAGCAGAGCTGGTTCTGCGTCAGACTCGTGAGACGCTCTGCTGTTTGAGAGCTGATGAGTGCAGGTCGCTCGCTCCGAGACTCATCTGTGATCGTGGCAGATTTAAATGTGCTGTTTAAGGGGCTCCATCTGTACAAACACCATTTATCATTACTGGCCGTGTTGCTGAAATCAAGTGTGATTTGGCAGCGAGTTAACGCCACAAAGTGGTGAGCATTAAAAACACCAGAGGAATTCGAGGCAGAGGCGCGTTAAAGGCGCCAGAGGTTATGATTTGGCCGGTTCTTACAGTTCCTGGTTTGGTCCTGAGATCCAGCGAGAATCTGAATCAACACTGAACTGAGTATGGACACTACTATCTCCTGAATCGATCACTGATTCAGCTTAGAGCTGGCGATATGACCACAAATATTATCATGTCAAGTCAAGTCAGCGCTTTATAAAATCAGTACAGATTGTTTAAAAGCAGCTTCACAATTATGGACAAGAAGATATTGCTTCACACAAACTTCAATTCTGCTAAGCAGCTCTAAAAATATAACAGTAAACTGTCATTATTCTGTTTACGTATCATAGTATTATCTTGTTTTTCTCCATCATCCATATCAGTATATATTAAGTTATTAATTTACCATCAGTGGGGAAGCAAATGCTTTCCACATGTTTGTTAGACCTTCATGATGAATGTTAACTGAGTTCGTTTGTTTAACAAGTTAAATCCACAGAGTAGCTGTTTTTTTTAGCAAACATTCCCCACACGGTGAACGCTGAGCTCTCAGAGAAACAGGATGATCTTCGAGCTCCATTCGTCTGGATTCTCCTGTTTATTCAGATCTGAAGTGTGATTTGTTTGCTAGACACTTCATATGGATGTCATCGTGGAATACAGGACAGGCCAAAACTGCTGCTGGCCCGGCACATTGGACGTCTTGATGCAAGCGTTTCATCGTAAGCATATCGTGTGCTTGGAGTGTGAAACTAACGTACAAACTATGTTTCATGTGATCAAAAACAAAGGAGAACCAATCACATCTTATTAAACAGATAGTTCCGGTCCTTGATTCTGATTGGCTGAGCCACGTTCAAAGCTGTTGTAAATTACTCTACAAAGTAACACACACCTTTGTTTACTTATGTGTGTTGCTCGGCAACCACTTTGTTGCAACCACAACTGTTTCTGAGGAACTACTTTGTTTGTTGGAAGAATACTGCTTTTATTAGTATCATTATACTTTAATTGTTCTATTTTATTCTGTGAAAATGTATAATTAAAAAAGCAATAATCCCTGTGAAGCAATGGTTTACAGTGAATTATTAACATCTAAGGGGCGTTGTTAGGGTCGACAGTATATCAGAATGATTTCTGAAGATCATGTGACACTGAAGACTGGAGGAATGATGCTGAAAATACAGCGGAGCATCACAGAAATAAATTACACTTTAACAAAGATTCACACAGAAAACTGCTCTTTAGGATTGTAAAAATTTTACAGTATTTTTGATCAGATAAATGCAGCCTTGGTGAGCAGAAAATACTTCTTTCAAAAACACACACAAAAAAAATCGTAATTATTCCCGGCACTCATATTCAGCACCGGTCTGGTATTTTAAGGATGCACTGGTTCTCAAACACTGACCTGAGAGAAGCTGAGTCCGTTCAGAGGATGGCACTGCTCCTCCACCTTCTCCACGGCTCCCGTCCTCTTCCTCATCCTCTGGGCCTCCTGCGCCAGATACAGGTCCAGCACAGGGACGCCACGCGTCTTGATGTCGGCCTCGGTCAGAGAGTTGACCATCAGCATCACCCACACGGGCCGCTTGCGCTCCCAGTTCCCGGCGATGGCGTTGAACAGGTAGTCTGCATACAGGCCCTTGCCGCGCTGGTCCGGGGTCATCCAGGACGGCAGCATGAGCTTGACGTACTCCAGGTGAGTCTTGAGCCGCAGGTAGATGTCTGAGGGCAGCAGGTCCTGCAGGTTCTGTCCCTGCGGCAGCAGCTGGCAGCTGCTCAGCGCTGAGATGGTGTACGGGTCGGTCAGGTCCAGCTCGAAGCAAACCATGCTGCTCTCCTGGAAGGCCTGCTTGGAGTTCTCGGGGATGAAGTCCCAGACGCGTGTGTACGGGACGTGAATGGTGCCGTAGAAGTACGAGGGCGGCTCTCGCTTTATCGTCCACAGGAAGGAGTTGAGCTCGCTTTGCTGCAGACAGAACGACAGAAAGAGAAGAGAAGAGAAGAGAAGAGAAGAGAAGAGAAGAGAAGAGAAGAGAAGAGAAGAGAAGAGAAGAGAAGAGGAGAAGAGAAGAGAAGAGAAGAGGTTTGGGCTTTTCAAAGGCTGATGCTGAAACTTCAGTGACATCTATAAAAGAAGTCTCTTCTGCTCACCAAAGCTTGATACAGTAAAAATTATAAAATATTATTCTAATGTAAATCATCTGTGTTCTGTGTGAATCTGTGTTAAAGTGTAATTTATTTCTGTGATGCTCCGCTGTATTTTCAGCATCATTCCTCCAGTCTTCAGTGTCACATGATCTTCAGAAATCATGAAAATATGATCATTTGAAAGGGAAAGAGCTTCTGTTTTTGTAGCAGACATTTGTTATTTACCAATAACCTCCAAACGTCCAAATATTGGCCCGTTAATGTCACTCTGTCTCGCACGCACACACACACACACACACACTCAAGCACACACACACACACACACACACACTCAAGCACACACACACTCAAGCACACACACACACACACACAAACTCAAGCACACACACACACACACACACACACACACTCAAGCACACACACACTCAAACACACACACTCAAGCACACACACACACACACACACACACACACACACAAGCACACACACACACAAGCACACACACACACACACACACAAGCACACACACACACAAGCACACACACACACAAGCACACACACACAAGCACACACACTCAAGCACACACACACACACTCAAGCACACACACACACACACACACACACACACACACACACACACACACACACACACTCAAGCACACACACACACACACTCAAGCACACACACACACACACACACACACTCAAGCACACACACACTCAAGCACACACACACACACACACACTCAAGCACACACACACACACACACACACACACACACACACACACACAAGCACACACACACACACACACACACACAAGCACACACACACACACAAGCACGCACACACACACACTCAAGCACACACACACACACACACACACACACAAGCACACACACACACACAAGCACACACACACACACACACACAAGCACACACACACTCACACACACACTCACACACACACACACAAGCACACACACACACACACAAGCACACACACACACACACACACACAAGCACACACACACACACACACACACTGCTGTGATGAATGAAGAGCTGATGTTTATTCACAATCTGATAATGCCTTCAATAGTGAAGTGACATAAAAAATAAATAAATAAAAACACACACACACACACACAAGCACACACAGTCAATAGACAGTTAATATCTAATTAGTGTCGAGGGCAACACACATCCAGAACGAAAACTTTGACAATCTGACACTCCACAAACAACTTTCAACAGATGCATATTAAATAAAGTGACAGAACACTTTTAAAGAAACAGTTCATAATTAACAAAACACTGTCAGCTGATGTAGAAGCATCGTGTTTTATGTTCAGCAACGTGCGCCTACGAAACTCTATCAATGTCAGTGAAAGTATGAGTTCAGAGCTCTTATCTTTTCATTTAAACACTGGGATTTAAATCCATTTAGTGAAAAATAACAAATACTTCATCCAAAGAGCGGGTTACATGTCAGATGCAGTGTTATACTTCATTATCACACATGCATGCTCCATATCAAAGAGCTGAAGAACTTTAAATCACTGTCTTATTCGTCCTACATAACTTTTATATACATAACTATTCTTATCTCCACCGTGAATGTTCATGAACAGCTGATTTGATTGTTAATATCTACTTGAAGGAAGTGATTTGTAAGTGTGTACTGAAGGAAAGCACTCACTTTGGTGTTGAGGTCGCAGCTGGTCTCTCTGAGGTTCTGCTGGTTTGCTCTCACCATCATTATCAAGCAGGTCTGGAGGAAAGCGCCCCAAATGTCCAGCAGCAGCATCGTCATCATCGCAGTCTTCTGAGGAATCTTCACCAAACTCAACTGTGCTTCACTGACGGCCAGAACATTCATTCCACAAGAGAAATCCCAGTGATCCTGAAGCCACCCATCCTGGAGAAGAGCTGGACTGAGCCACTTCTACGACATGATGATGGTGATGCTGGTGATGAAGGTGATGATGATGCTGGTGATGATGATGATGATGGTGATGGAGGTGATGGTGGTGTTAGTTAAAGTCCAGCTCCATGAGAGCAGACGCGTCTGTCATGAAGCTCATGTTCCAGAGTCACACACATCCTGATCACACTCCAGCTGCTGAGGAACTCTGGAAACTCTCACGTGTGAAGTTTAGCGTTAAATCACTGGCTTCGGTCCGAGCACTCGGTTCCTCCGCGGCTTCTGACTCTCACCGCAGCTCGACAAGTTCTGTGTGTGTGTGTGTGTGTGTGTGTGTGCGTGTGTGTGTCAGAGGGGGGTTTACCTTCCCCCAGCCCCTCACTCTGCTAAATAATGTGATTTGAGCCTGTCGGACCCCGCGGAACTACTGCAGTTTCTGCGCTTACGAGTATGACACACACACACACACACACACACACGCACACACACACACACACACACACACACACACACACACACACAGTGTCGCCAAATAACCAGGGAGAGAGAGAGAGAGCGCAACATGCAGTATGTATCATTTAAAAATCTTTTACTACGTTACTCTGTGGACTTTAGTGAACTTAGGATTTATGATGACCTTCTTCTGTTGCTGGACATCGGACTAATTATTTTCACACGAACCCGGACTCTGTTACACAATCTAGTATCCAGGATCCAGTGAAACACAACATTTTGCATATTTAGTATTTAATTGGGAGTTATTTATGAAACTTTGTCCCGATGGAGCTTCTAAAACACTTCACTGTAAAACCTCGAACTCACTCAGTCTCGCGATGATTTGAATAAACCAATGTTATTTTAGCATCATTGATGTACTATTATATGGTTTTATGTAATTACATTTTATGTAAAATACATTTTTATGTATTTATTTTTCCCATTTCATTTACATTTTAGGTCAAATTTATTTAGTTGTGTTTTTGTCATTTTTTGACGAATGCATGAAACATAATAATAATCATTTTTGTGTGGTTCAGTTCGGATATATTGCTCTGTAGTCTTTACTCTGTAAATCTCATATTACATGGTTCAGTGTAAGTTAAAACATTAATTGTGACGTTATTACTCTTAAAAACACTTGACCAAATAAACAACGTCACAGAAGTATGTGAACATCATCTCATCCTCACTAATGCCAGTCTAAAGCCCCTCATCCAGAGGGTAGTTTGCAGCGCCCCCGTGTGGACGTTCTCATATCTGCACTATAATATAACACTTAACCTTTGAAACATCTCAATCTTATTTATTTATTCATTTTTTAACTCAGAACATGTAAATACATATATGATCGGGGAAAAACATATTTATTTATTAAAATGTATTTACCATGTACAATTTTAACATAAATGTTAACATTTCATGCATTGTACCGAACTTAGCCAATGGCTAATTTTTTTTCACAGTCCCTTGGCAGGTAATTTTAAACACAAGTAAACATAAAAAAAAAAAAAAAAAAACACATAGAATACAGTAACACTTATACACATCCTGTCAGAGCCAAAAAAAGAACAGTAAAGATAACGTTCATTTAAACCACAACCATGTCAGTGTTTACAGTTTTGAGTTGATTTTAAGTAAGATTTTAGTTTTAATTTTAACAAGTCAATACATGTGCACATCCTTATGTCTTCTGGTAGAGTGTTCCAGTGAGTAATAGCTTTCCCTGAGAAAGACGATGATCCAAAGGCAGAATGATGAAAAGGAACAACACAATGCCTATTAACGGATGATCTCTTACAGAGACTGTAGAGCAAAATACACAAAATCACAAAGTATAGAAGGGGCCATCATCAGCATACATTAGCACTTGTATCCCTTCATGCTGCTGTGGGAGATCATTAATAATAAACTAAATAATAAAGGGCCTAATATTGATCCTTGGGGTACACCCGTTGTACAGTTTAGGTTATTGGAATGAACCCCTTTCATTTTTAACACATTACTGTCTATTTGATAAATATGAGGAGATCCACGCTAAAGCCCCAGATGAAAATTGGAGCTTAGATAATTTCGAAAGAAGAAAAATTTAACTAACCGCGCCAAAGGCTTCATGCAAATCTATCTGTTATGTGTTTAATCTGCTCTGTTAAGTGTAACGTAGCTGTTTCAGTAGAATGATTTACTCTGAAACCAAACAGTGTACAGAGTAAACCAACCTTAGTAGTATTAAGATAAGATGTCAGTTAAGACCTACCTTTTCTGCAACCTTTGAGACTTCTGGCAGTGTGCTGATTGGTCTATAGTTGCTAACCCCCAAAATTATCCCAAGATTTAAAAATAGGAGAAACGATGGCTTGGACATTATTAAGCAATAATAATATTAAGCCATAATATATAAATATATATATATATATATATATATATATATAATTAGCAATGGTATAATCATCTAGTTTCCTTGAACTTTGGTCTTGAGATCTTCTGGAGAGTTTGTGTTCTTCTGTAAAAGTTTACTGTTTCCTTTTGCCTCGTTCAGTTGGTGAAGATAATAATTTGATTTAGCTACTCTCAGCTCTCGAATAACTCCAACAGTCCTTTATAACAAAGCCTGTCAACGTCCCTTCCTCACTTAATAGCCGTCTTTAATGCAGAGTCCCTGCTCTTCATCAGCTTCCATAACGTATTGTTGAACCAAGGCAGCTTGATTTTATTCTGAACTTTTATAGTGAATTTATCCCGAACAGAGTCCTGTAAAGCTGCTGACACAACTAGTAGGCGCTATACAAGTAAAGATGACATGACATGACTTGACTTTCGTTTGGGACGTCCTAAAGATTTCTCGAGGAGTAAGACGAGCATGTACTATTTCTCCTTCTCTGAGCAGCTTGCTATCTTGATAAATAAAAACAGCATCAGCAAACAATGTATTTGGAAGACAAAATGGTATTAGCTGATGATACTGTGATCTTTTTATCAAACTGATAAAGCTGTGCAATTAATGCATCTTTTAAATAAATGTATAAATGTAAACATAAATAAATGTGAGTAACTTGCAGTTCATGGCAGTGAATTAGACTCTTTGTGTAACAAACCAACCAAGAAATCTGTAAATTATTTGGGGGAACTATTACGAGAAACAGCAATCAAAGCATCCAAGAAAATCTGGTTGAAAACCCTTCCTTTCTTTCCTTATTTTGCTAATGAACTTCTCACATCTCTTAGTACTCTTTCAAATGAAAAAACTATTACAGTAGACAACTGTTTTCAGTCGAGTGCCCTATAGCTTCTTTTTACTTCTTGCAAGAACTTGTTTCTCAATAAATGTTGTTCTTTCAATTACTTTTTAAATGTAATTTTTTGTCTTTTTTCCCTTACCTTTCATGTTTTTATATTTGATTTAAGACTTTACTGATATTACAACTAAGTGTACCCTTTGAGGACTGTAAATTGTTATTATTGTTCATTAATGGCTATTTTGTATGTAAATATGTTATTTTTCAATTGAAAAAAAAAGATGAAATAGAAACATGCAAACATGGAGAAAGTGAGGAAACCACACAAACAATAAGAGAACCGCTGGACACCTTTATTGTCTAATTGACAGGTTTTATTCGTTTTGTTTTTATCTCTTATTTCACTGCTGGACAACAACCAATAATTTGTATTCTATAATATGTTTGTCCTATATTTTCCTAATGGCAGTTTTATGGGTCGCCGTGACTTTGCCAGGTAAGACATGTTCCTGGATCAACAAATTTAGATGATCCTGGATCAACATTATCGTCCAAAAATATAGACTTAACCCAATCCCTACCCCTAAACCTAACCCTACCCATAATTTATTCCTAAAATCAGTGGCTTATGATATCTGATTAACAAGGGTGTAGAAGCACCTAACCCTGATTGTAAGCCTAAGCCAGGTATTTCCTGAAAAGTTACATCTCAATTCTGATTGGTTGATTGGAGTGTTGTTCCAAGGAACATGCTGTACTTGGTGAAATCACCATCGCCAATATTATGATTGGTTTATATAGTGTGTACTAGAACACTTTCCCCCATTTCTATCACAGAATGAGGCAGGAAATATATCTGATAGTATCTATACTAAATTATATGTCAATTAGCCCTGCATTGTTTATATACTTTATTTATTTATTACCTGGAGATGACTTGAAAAACACACAGAAACCATACATTTTTTGCAGTCATGTGTTTATTGACTTTGCGATTCATCCATTAAAATGTTTCTGCTGTTTCTTCAGCTCAGTCATACAGCAGATATTGGTTCCCCTTGGGCGCTTTTGTCTAAATTATGTATTTCCTGCACTTTGTAAGTTATTTTGAGTCTATTTGTGCCTTTCTGCGTGAGAGTATGCATGAAACAGACTCTGCAGGAGAGTGTTCAGCGCTCCTGAGCTTCACATCGCCACATTCTGGATACCAATAAAACACCAGGTCACGCATAGACTATCCTGTCTCTAGATTTACTTACACTGGCCTGTGAATCCCTCTATGAGAAACACATCTTCCCAGTTAAAGTTGTGGGGGACTAATTTACACTTCGCTGTGAGTTTCTGGAAGAGCAGCACTCATCGCTCAGACGTCTGGCGCCTGCTGAGAGTCAATCTGTGCCCTAAATTAAGACCCAGAAGAAGCCACATGAAAGAGAGGCACAGTAAAACGCAGGACAGAGCTGATAAACACTGACGGGGAACGAGAGACGAGACAGTGACTCAGATCATGAACATTCACAGAGATGCTCCTCTCAGTGCTTCAGGATTCCTGTAGAGAGGATCATATTCCTCAAAACACCAGGGGTTTCACTGACATCTGATAACAACTGCCTTCAACATGATGTGAGTCACTGTAGATATGCAACACGCCACCTGCATTTCTTCAGCACTTTATACAGTACAGATCATTTTAAAGCAGCTTCACAGCAGGGAAATATCAGAAGTATTTCATTTAGTTTAAAGTGAAACTGAAATAAAAATGAATGATTGTACAGACAGATTTAAAGCCAACAGAAACTGTTATAGTAGACTGATTAAATGACAGAATCAATGATGCAAACTTCAAATTTGAGACGAATCCAAATACAGCTGTAAAGCGGAGAAGACATGATTCAGAAGTTCTGTTCTCATCGATGGTGTCAGTGCATTACATCAACCATATTTCTGAATATGAATTGTGTTTGAGACTCTAGAATGTAAACATGAATGATGCTGGAGCGTTCGCATCGGTCTGCCGCGGTGCTCGATTGATTCGCTTCAGTCTCTGCTGGTCTTGTGAAGCTGCAGGTGTTGGTGTATTTCTGTGCTTCTGGTCAGTGAGAGTCTTAATGAGCCTGATGAACGTCACAGATCACACGTGTCTGTTTAACCAGCTGATGAATCAGATTCTAATCATGTCACAGACAGCACGAGCAGATGTTAATCATGTTAATGACTCAACTTTCACTTCAAAGAATGCTTATGATTCTGAACAAACAGCATGTTTGTATTCATGTGTTTGTTAAATCAGATGACGAGGGTCTAGCGAGGTGATGATCTTCAGATCCTGCGTCTCTGTTGATTCATCTTCTGTCTGGATATGAAGCTGTTTCAGGAACTCTTGATGAACTCAAACTAAGTTTCCACAGCTAGTGACTAAATCTCAACAGATACAGCTGCAGGTCTGTGTGGTCTCAGATGGTCTCAAACTGTTTTACACATCTCATACAATTTAATACTATCTCATATGGTCTTGTACTGTCTCGTATTATCTCATACAGTCTCGTGCAGTGTCAGTCCAATATGACTTTGTACAGTCTCACATGTCCTCACACATTCTCATACAGTCTCATATGATCTCATACAGTCTCATCCACTGGTCAGCAGCAGCTCACAACACAATCGTTTTCTTTGTGTTGTAGAGACTGAATCTTTCCGCTTATGAAAGCGCTGTGTGTAGCTCTGGGGCTTTTATTGATTTCTCTGTCAACATGCTTCTCTGAGCGTTCATGACCTACATCTGTCTCTCGCCACCAGTCTTCCTGCTATTAATCACACTCCAGTCCATTGCTGTAACCATGGTGATTCCCTTCCGCTTTCTGTCCCGTGATAAGTGAAGTGTTTGAGCAAACACGTTTAACAGCGGAGCAACGTCTATGATTTATTTTTAAAGTGTTTGCTGAACAATAAATCAATCACTGCATACATGGCTCCTCATAAATACTGCTGATTTTTGTTTTAACTTCAGGCACCTGTGGTAAATTCATCTCAATGCATGACCTCCTGTGGCTTATGTCATTATTCTATCTCTAAAATCAGCTCCATACAAAAACAAATATTGGTCTTGAAAGTCATGCTTTTTATTTCCCTTTCATTTTTTAGAGAAGTTTTATCATCTTGTGTGATTGGTTAAAGCAGGAGAGTCAGAACGGAGTGTCACTGCATCTCTGCTCTCAACAGGGGGCGCTGTTGAATTACCACACACACGCACACACACACACACACACACACACACGCACACACACACACACACACACACACACATATTCATTTATCAGGCACTTTTATTCGAAACATCTTACAAATGAGTAATAAAAATATAAGTAATTAAACCAAGTAAAAGATGGGCCCCAATTAAACCCTTGACAGCAACATGTGTGTCTCCACTACATATAAAACATTAATGATCACAAAGGACATTGACTAGACATGAATTTCAAACAGTTTAAGAGTCATATGTTTGTATATGATATAGCCACACAGCAATGCCCTAGAAACCACCCAGAACACCTTAGCAACCAAAAACACCAGTTTTTGCAGGCGAGCCACTATTATATTTTCTTCAGATATGAATTATTATGGTGTCTAGGGTTTGCAATATTGACAAAAAATAAAATCGCAATAATTTAGGGATTTTTTTTTTTATTTAACATTTTTTAATAACAAAACGATTTTGTACTTGTACCTTGGCCGGTTTAGGCTCGTCATGGATAAATAAACGTGATACTAAAACCACCAGTAGGTGGCAGCAGGTGCCTGTCTTAATAAGTGATTCATTGAATCATTGACTCAAATGGTTCATTCAAAAACAGATTGATTCAGGAAGAAAACAGGCAGTGTTGCTCAGAGACACAAAAATGTTCTGTTCTGGCTTTGAACTGTTTCATTAGTGAAATGGTAAAAGCAGATAATATTGTAACTTTTGTATAAAATTAATATCTAATTTGTGATCAAGCTCAAGCACTAATATTCAGGAAAAATGCACTGCTGCTTGAGCGATATAACTTATTAAGATGCATTTTTCTTTTTTTATTCTGTATACTCATTCATAGGTGACTGGATAATTTAAGCTTGCAAATCATTAAAACATCAATTACGATATAATTGTAAATTCTAAATATGGCACAGCCCTAGTGATGTGATGTAAACTAAGGTTAACAGGTGCTGTGCAAGCCCAGACCAGCCCAGCTTTTTGTGTGTGTTTAGATTAAAGCAGGACATTAATCAGAGACTCTGATACAGAAGTTTCTGCAACATGGCAGCGCTCCAGAGATGATGGATTGCGTGGAGCAGCGAGAAGATGAGGATGGCACACACTCCACCTGTGTAGAGGAAACTGGAAGCCAAACGCTCTGAGACTAATGAGCTTCAGAGATTAGACGCAGTGTGAATGCCATGTGTCTGTCTGCATAAACTTCTACATGAGTGTCTCATGTTGACTCACTTTTGACTGCGCCTAATTTGCACCTTATTCTGGTCAGCACCACTGGGGGGCCTCAGGGGGCCCGGCCTGGCCACCTCTGGTGCCATCTCCAGAGCGGGCACCCTGATTTTAGTCTGTGAGAGAGGATACTGCCCTGGGAAGATCTCCCACCCAGAGATGGGGAGTTGGTGGGTGTTGGCTGTTAAATACGGGGATTAAAAGCTAAATGTTTTCATTTTGGTTCGTTTTTAGCAAACTATTTGTTTTTGTTCAGGTTCCAGAGCCAAATAAGAACAGAACAGTGTTTCGAAGGAATTATAATAAACTATGCTAATATTCTTGAATCTTCAACCTCCTAACACTTAGCAGTTTTCAGTTTTAATCATGCCTTTACTTTATGACCAAAAATGATGGAGTATTTGATGTTTCAGCTGTTTGAACGCACACACTATGTAATCACTGCAGACAGCGTGAGCACCAGTCCACTATTGCACATTTATGCTCATTATGATTTATTTCCCATCGACATTGAAACGCGCACAAAGTACAAACCTATTTTTCCTAATAAATAATAGGGTAGTTAAGCTTCAAATAAATTGCGAATATGGAAACATTTGGATTTGTGCTGAATGAGAGAGGTAAGCTAACTTTCCAGTTTCGTTTAAAATTAATTTGTTTATAGCTATGCCTATATTATTATATTACATACTGTTATCTTGTTCTGCTCTAGAGAAGGTTAAATTTTAAAGGATTTGTTGTGGAGTGAGAGTAACTATCAACCCTCATCTCAGAAACTGCGCTCCAGTGGTTCAAATCTTTCCTCTCAGGTAGGTCCTTCAGAGTGTCTTGGAGAGGGGAGGTTTCTAAGTCACAACTTTTTTCTACTGGGGTTCCTCAGGACTCAGTGCTTGGACCATTTCTCTTCTCTGTCTACAGTATATGTCATCTGTCATCCAGAAACATGGCTTTTCCTATCACTGCTATGCTGATGACACTCAGCTCTACTTCTCATTCTAACCAGATGATCCGATGGTAACTATTCACATTGCAGCCTGTCTGACATACATCTCTGGCTGGATGAAGGACCACCACCTTTAACTCAATCTTGCAAAGACAGAACTGTTTGTGGTCTCAGCCAACCCAGCACTTATGGCAACTATACAGCTGGGTGTGTCAACCATAACTCCTTCCAGGACAGCCAGGAGCCCTGGAGTTGTGATCAATGATCAGTTAGGCTTTACAGACCATATTGCTACAGCAGCCCGATCCTGCAGATTTGCCTTATACAACATTAGGAAGATTAGACCCTTCCTGTCAGAGCAGACTGCACAACTCCTTGTCCAAGCTCTTGTTCTCTTCAGACTGGACTATTGTAATACTCTCTTAGCAGGTCGTCCTGCATGTACTGTCAAGCCTCTGCAACTGATCAAGAGTGGTCCTCAGTTAGCCGAAGAGAGTGCACGTCACTCAGGGTACTGAGATTTGCCTACAAGACAGAGTACCTAAACTCACTGTAGTGTGCCCTACAGTGCAGGTGTTTATGTGTGTTTATTGTGAACATGAAAACATGTTTGAATGAAACTCTCAGTGATTCTCATCTTGTCAACATGGCGATTGATCATCGATTGATGCTCTTAAAAGCACTTCGACATTTGAGTCATTACACAACACAATTATGGGTCAGATATGAGGACATAAAGCATGTTATTGAACTGGTCTAAATTGATCTGAATAATGACACTATTGTCTTCTGTAGAGCTGATTTACAGCAGAATTTGAGATTGTATCATATTTGATGAACATTAATACTGATGTTTTTTTGTTTAGTGGTTAGGAACTGTATGTCCAAATGTACAGTAATGTTCATATTCAAAAGCATTACAGTAAAAAGCAATTTTTTTCCTTTACTGTTTACTGCAGGAGGTACAGTAGAAACACGGTATTATAGAACAGAAAAGGTTTTACAGTATTGCTTACAGTGAACAAAATATCCATGAAACACATAAGAGCATTCTGAACAAAAAACAACAGCAAAAAGCCCAGATAAAAAGGGAGGGGGGGGGGCAATCTCTCCCTGCATCTCTCCCTGGGCCCCCTGCTCTTACTCTTCCTCGTCCAGACATTACAGTGTTTGTCTTTTTCTGTTTCTGTTTCCAAAAACATCACTCCTCAAAGTCCTCCTTTTATTGTATGAGTTTCAATGTAATAGAAAAAAATAACCCCTGCCACTGAGTCTAAGCCAGACTGGAATCAGCTGTGGTTGGCCTAGTTTACACAACATAAATCAGCTAAGATATATTGTTTTTGAACTAATATCATTGCAGAAGCAGAGGTTTTTATACTGTATCTAAGGTTTGGAACATTGTTTTTGCTATTGTGGGATGTTGTGTGTTAACATTCGTAAATACTACAAAAACAATCCATAATTTTGTTGGGAGGTATAGCTTGTCTGTTAAGAAAATGTAAGCATTGTGGAAATGTGTTCAATGACTCCATATTGTGTGAAAACGACATGGAATGTGTGAATGGTATGGACACAATAGACAGATGCTGTGCTAACTGTGTTTAGAGTTTTGGAAATGTGTCAACTGCTTGGACAAACGCTTGTTAGTGACTGAATAAAACTGTAATGGCTTATACGATGAACTAAAGACTAGATGTTTTGAGCGGTAAGACTATTGGCCAGAAAACTATATAATATGTTATGAGCAGCATGACATTAGCAACTAATAATGTAGGAGACAGCAGATAAAAAAAAAGGTGATCATGTTTCAAGATGGCGCCGATGTGTGTGGCTTGCCGTCTGCCGCTCCATGTACTGTTTGTTTGTTTGTTTATTTTAATTAGTTTTATCTGTCAGCCGCTGCTTGCCTCACTGATACTGACTTACGACCGGGCATTACTTTTAAATCTGCAAGTTTCTGCAAACACGTTGCCATATCAATTACGGAATGGCTCGTATTATACTCCTCCTCCACTACTATCAACCATACCTGGATATCCAGGCCGCTGGCCATGTTCCTTACCGGCCTGGAGTCGGAGGCGATGCCGGGGAAAACGGAGTGGCACAGCTTTTAAGCTGAGGCTTGCGCTTTTGAAACACAGAGAGTATCTCTGTTCTGATGGAGTTTTCAGAAGTCGTGTTGTTCGCCGGCGCTCCCTGGATCCGATTCGGGAGTGGTTAATCCCCTTGGTTCCGACTGTGACGGTCCACTCTCCGGTATATATTCTCCGGTTTTCTCTCCACGTTTTTATTGCGGAGGAGTGTGTTTGAAACATCTTCGTCCTCTACCACGGGCAAAGCAATGCAAGGTATCTACCTTAAATCCTCTGTCTTTAAGGATGACTTTGATCAACACCAGATCGGTGATTAACAAGACTTTCATTTTAAATGACTCGTTCTCTACCCGAAACTTCGATTTTTTATTTCTTACTGAAACCTGGCTCTGTCCAGGTGATCTGAGTCCTTTTTCTGAACTCATGCCATCTAAATGTTTGTTTTTTAATTCTCCACGCACAACTGGTCGGGGTGCCGGACTTGTATCTATTTGTAAAGATCATTTTACCTATCGCTTAGTGGCTGTGGCTCCTTTAAGGACTTTTCAGTCTAAAACCCGTTCTGAACCCTGGATTGATGATTCTATTCGTTCTCTCAGACGTTGTTGTAGAAGAGCAGAACGAAAGTGGAAAAAGGACAGGCTTCATGTTTCCTTTGAGATTTTAAAGGACTCTCTTTTTAAATATCAGAAAGCAGTGAAAAAAGCAAAATGTCAACATTTGTCAGATTTTATTTACAAAAACTGTTCTAGACCAAAGGCTCTTTTTAACATTATTAATGTTACTCTTAATCCACCGGCCTGTCGTTTTTCTGCGGAATCTTCTCTTTCATATGAAAAAATTTAGTTATTTTTCGATGGTAAAATTAGGGATCTCCGGCTGGCGATAACTCCCTCGTTTTGTAATCCATCTAATTCCTCCATCGCCAATACATTTTTTAGTCAGTTTAAACTAATCTCTCTTCCAGATTTGCTGGAAATAGTTTATTTTGATATCATGTGGTTCGGGTGATTTTGCAGTCCTGGTGCTCTTGGATTTGACGGCTGCTTTCGATACAGTCGATCATGCTGTTCTCATTGTGCGTTTAGAACATTGTGTTGGTTTAAGAGGTGTTGCTCTAGATTGGTTTAAATCATATTTTGCCAATAGGAGTTTTTCAGTCAAGATGCGTGAACATTACTCGAGTAACGCTTTTTTGCCCTGTGGGGTTCCTCAGGGTTCTATTTTGGCTCCTTTGCTTTTCTCCCTCTATATGCTCCCACTTGGCTCAATTTTTAGAAAACATGGTTTGTCATTTCACTGTTAATGCGGATGACACTCAGGTTTATTTGCCTGTCAAACGAAACTCTGTCGGTCTTGAGTCTCTTATGACATGTTTGGCAGATGTAAAGACTTGGCTATCCTTAAATTTTTTAATTTTCAATGAAAAGAAAACTGAAATTATATTTTTTGGTCCATCTGAATTTTCAAACTCCCCAAAATTGGATTTGGGAGGGATGACTCTGTGTTTGAAATCATGGGTAAAAAACCTTGGCTTCATTTTTGACTCTTGTGTGGGGTCAAAAGGAGGGAGAATATTACTCCTATTTTATGCTCACTACATTGGCTGCCTGTTTGTTTTAGAATTGATTTTAAGATGTTGCTCCTCATCTTTAAATCTCTGAATGGTTTGGCTCCACTTTATCTCAGGGAGTTACTGAACGAGTATAAACCCACTAGATCCCTTCGGTCTTCCAACCAGGATCTATTGTTTACCCCAAAGTCGAGGCTTAAGTGCAGGGGAGATCGTGCTTTCTGTATTGCTGCCCCCAGGCTTTGGAACGCCTTGCCACTGTCCATTAGACAAGCCTCTTCTCTGAATATTTTTAAGTCCAGGCTAAACATATTTTTATTTTCAAAAGCGTTTGGCTGATGTGATATTTGTACAATTTTATATTTTTTTCTGTTTGTTTGTTGTGTGTTTCTTCTCTGTTTTTAATGACCTAATGGAAAGCACATTGGTCGACGGAAGTTGTAGTTAATTGTGCTATATAAATAAATTGTCATTGTCAATTGTCATAAATGTGCGTAATCAATTGCATGAATGTACAAAAGCAATCGCAACTTGTTCAAAAGAATGACAAACTGGTTTTATGATGTGTATAAATGACTAGATGATGTGGAGGTTTTACAAGTAGTTTTGAGAATTTCATTTCTGTTTTGAAAAATGCACCAAAGTGACTGAGAAAAACTGTAAGAGTTGTGTTGCTTTGAAGGTGATGTGAACTGTTTAGCTCAGGTGACTGTTGGTAGAGCAGACTGTAGTTAGAGATTTGCACATGTAGCTTCCGTTGTGCCCACTGTCGTTTAGCAATCGAAAAAGCACTTGGTTTGTGTGTAGAGTTTTGACATAATGAGCCAAATTCTGCAACAACTGTGTAAGCAATAGGAAAAGCTATAACATTAAGGTCAACAGATGATCATTATTTCTACTGTAGTTAACTAACGTTAACAAATCAGTGTACAAATGATAAGATCAGTTAGTCATGGCAACTTATGTCTTTACATATGTGTGTGTGTGTGTGTGTGTGTGTGTGTGTGTGTGTGTGTGTGAGAGTATGTGTGTGTGTGTGTGTGTGTGTGTGCGTGTGTGTGTGCGTGTGTGGGTGTGTGCGTGTGTGGGTGTGTGTGTGTGTGTGTGTGCGTGTGGGTGTGTGTGTGTGTGTGTGAGAGAGTATGTGTGTGTGTGTGCGTGTGTGCGTGCGTGTGTGTGCGTGTGTGTGAGAGAGTATGTGTGTGTGTGTGTGTGTGTGTGTGTGTGTGTGTGGGTTGTGTGTGTGTGTGTGTGTGAGAGAGTATGTGTGTGTGTGTGCGTGTGGGTGTGTGTGTGTGTGTGAGAGAGAGTATGTGTGTGTGAGAGAGTATGTGTGTGTGTGTGTGTGTGTGTGTGCGTGTGTGCGTGCGTGTGTGTGAGAGAGTATGTGTGCGTGTGTGTGTGTGTGTGTGTGTGTGTGTGCGTGTGTGCGTGCGTGTGTGTGAGAGAGTATGTGTGCGTGTGCGTGTGTGTGTGTGCGTGTGTGCGTGCGTGTGTGAGAGAGTATGTGTGCGTGTGTGTGTGTGTGAGAAAGAGAGAGAGAGAGAGACTCATGTTTTTGTGCTCTGGACACACAAGAAGGTGTGTGTGTGATATTCAGACTGCATTAACGGCCTGCCCTTTAAGAGTGTGTGCACTGAGGTCAGTGTGTGTGTGTGTGTGTGTGTGTGTAAAGGGCAGCCTGTGCATGTTTATGAGCTCTGGATGATGTGCTCCAGCGGCCCCTGGAGGCCCCGCATTAGCAATCACAGCAGGACTCGACCCTCATCTTATCTCATCACTGAAACACTCCTTCTCTCACTACCATCATCATCATCTTCATCTTCATCATCATCAGCAGCAGCAGCTCCCACAGTGTCCCTCATCAAACACACCTGATTCCTCAGCAGCTGAACACGTGTGTGTCTCCAGGAAACACATTCATCTAAACCAACACATGAACACATTTATATTCTTAATGAAGCTTCCTGTGTCTGTTACACAACAACTGCTTTAATGCAATAGACAGCACACTTTAGGAGCTGATTAATTATGTTAATTACAGCAAAAACAGTTTTCTGAAATGTTCTGGTGATATCATGTATTAATTAATTAAGGTCTAAATTAATAAAGTCATGGCTTTAAATGTGAAACATGAATATCTTGCTCAGTATTTCGGTCTTGTTTCTAGTAACATCCTTAAATCAGGATACACTTCCCGAAGATGCTCAATAAGAAGTCTTGTTTTACAATAAATTGAAGAAAAGAAAGTTTATGCTTTTATTTTAAGTTTATGTGGAATTGAAAACTTGTTATTCTATCAGGTTTGTTTATTCGTTTATGTATTGTTTTGGCCCCATTGACAGATATGTGTTCTTTTTTTTAGATCATAAACTCACTTCATTTTAAACAGTTTGTCATTTTGCTTCTCAAGGTATCCTATTCTTTTTGAAGTTTTAAAGTACAGATGAACTAACAGTCAGGTGAATGAATATATTGATGCACTGATGTCGTAAATGCACGTGCGTTTAACTTTAATTTCTCATGCAGAGTTGCAGATCAAGAAAGACAAATGGAGCTGATCTGCAGCGACCTGATGGTAATTACTTCACTAAGTGAAATATGATTTCATCTCGCTTCCTCGGACGCCAGCTTCTGATTTCCTGCTATTTATATGTATCTGTGATCTGTGGACATGAGGAGAGGCAGAGAGCATCATGGGAGCTGCTGTGTTTCCAGCGTGATGTTTTCAGCGGTGATGAATTATCTGGAGACGCAGCGCCGCCTCTGACTCTGGCAGCCATCGAACACATTGATTTCAGAGACGTGACGGCCTGCAGGATCCCACAGGTGATGAAATGATGGCTGTTTTCACTCCTAACAGAGTCTGACACTGTGTTCACTAACGCAGATCCTCACTAGATCACATTTATTCTCTTCCACAAATCAGAAATGAGGTCATCTGACCTGGGATCTGATTCTTCTTGGACTGAATAATCATTATTTTGTGTGTGCTGTAAGAAGAGGACAGCCTGGAATCAATAGGAGTCACATTTTGTGTGATTTCAGTCACGGTCAGCAGTGTTTATTCTAGTCTCTGCAGACGTGACTCGAGTCCTTCGATCTGCATCACTGGGGTTTTTCCAGATATTTTCTGGTGCATCTGATCACTTGATCATTTCTGTAGTTCAAACAGTAGATCATGGCAAAGGTCGTGGGTTCGATTCCCAGGGAATGCATGCATATAGCATTGAATGCAGTGTAAGTGTCATTGGGTGAATCATCTGCCAAGTGCATATATTAAAATGTAGTAAAGCAGCTGGAGACTCTGTTTAACAACATGATGATTTGAGTTTGAAGCAAAAACAGCACACTTACAAACTCAAATGTAATACTTCTACACTACGTGTAAAATTTCCATTCCTTTAGATCACATTTTTAACACTTAACACTTTAATAAATGTAATGTAACAAAGGTTTGCATTCATATGAAATGAGAACAATGTTTATGAAACCGTACTAATAATGTGTTTTTATACATTTATCATCCAATATAAATTTTAAACCAATCGAACACATATTTAAACCATGTTCATACCAGAGTAATTATAGTTATTCAAAGTACTACCTTTACTTTTTTTTTTTACTTTAAATAAAGTAAACATTAACTGAAATAAAATACAAAAAGTGTTTTTTTTTCATGAAGTCGCAAAGGCAATTCATTTAATTAATTATTTAAAAGAAAACAAACTCTAAAATTAATTATTTTAAAGAAAAATAAATCCATGAATATGTCAAAAAACACACACAAAAATATATACATATATTTAGTTTAACTTGATGTACTAAAATAGCAAAAACTGAAAAATAAATAAATAAATATTTAAAAGAAAAATAAATTCATTAATTTGGTAGAAAAACCAACAACTAAATTACAAAAATTGTACCTAAAATAAGAATAAAATTTAAACATAAAAATAAAACTAATTCAAAATATCAATAAGAACTAATATAACATTGGTTCATTTGAACTGATTAACAGTCTTATTTGAAGGAATTCAAAATATTATTAGAATTATATTAATTAATAGAATTCAAATATGCATTTCAGAAAATCTGATTAAATGAAAGCAGAGTATATTTTCTGGAGTGTGTGAGGGTTAGATGCACTGAGTGTGTGTCTGTCATCAGGATGCAGAGAGAGTGTGAAACTCATTTGTGGCAGTGCATCGCTGTAATTCACATGAGACGCAGAGGACACGTTCACATGCATATTAATGACCGTAAATGCACATCCAGTGTAGCGATAAAGATGATTGTAATGAGAGCAGTTTCCCATCATTCCCATTGCGTCCGTCACACCACAGCGTTCCAGCTGTAGCTCATAAAGAGACCGTTCCAGAACACCAGAGAATAAAGTTACTGCTTGTTCACGTGACGTGACTTTGTTAAACAAGGCTTTTTTCAGGCATGTAGGTCATCAGAAGAACCCAACTCAAACTCGTCCTGCTGTCAGAGACCTTCAGCGGCACACAGCTACAAATCATTCAGCAGACGCGCTCGTGTTAAAGATGAGAGAGCGTCCTGATCCATTATGTGGAGGTATAGGTATACGTGTCTAGTATAAAGTGTAATGTATTTCTGTGATGCTCCGCTGTATTTTCAGCATCATTCCTCCAGTCTTCAGTGTCACATGATCTTCAGAAATCAGAATAATATGCTGATTTACTGCTCGAGACACATTTCTGATTATTATCAGTGTTGAACACAGTTGTGCTGCTCAATATTTCTGTGGAAACTGTGATGCATTTTATTTTTCAGGATTCACAGATGAACAGAGAGTTCAGAAGAACAGCGTTTATATGAAATTGAAATCATTTGTAACATTATCAGTGTCTTTGCTGTCACTCTATGTCTCGGAAGCAGCAGGTCACTGATGTGATGTTTCTCTGGATCACAGCTCTGCAGCTGTTCGACTGATGTTCAGATGCTTCTCTTCTGCTGTCAGATGTCATCATCATCATCATCTCAGTGTCGTTTCCTTCAGTCTTACAGCACACGTGAGTCACGTTCAGTCAGTAGCATCACTGCGTGACATTCGTTCTAGTTTCACCATCAGCAGCTGAAGATGCTGTACATGAAAACTGTTTCGACTCATAATTACATTGAAGTGCTCAGAGTTTGAGCAGACTGTAAGATCAGTCGACCTCGATTCAGACACTGAAATACAACTCATTACTTTCTCCCTTTATACTCCTCTATCTGTGCATCGTCTAAAAGATTCATCAGATTAGACTCCATTTATTTTCATACTTTATGTAACTCACTGCACTTTATTTCTGGCTTGTTTGTGACCGTAAACAGGTCAGAAGAGCTTCTGCAGTCGAGATGAATTTCTGAACATCCCGGACAGATCTGATGCTGACTGACATCTGTAGGAAATGCTCTCTGAATCATGTCGTTCACGTCACATTTACAGACGTTTGATGTAAGCGCGAGAGTTAAGATCACAAGAAAGCATTTATTTCACATCTGACTCTACACCACGTCTTGTAATCTTCGAGGTTTTGCTGATGGAGTGATCCTGTGTTTGCGTCTCTAGTAGGAGTGATTCGGTGGGCGGGGCTAAAGATGCAGTGGGAGGCGGGCTTTTGTCACACTATGACATCACAATGTGACGATCCAAAACAAGTCATTTTTTACACATCAATGGAAAATTAGATTTCTCAGTTCATGACCCTTTAAATCAAGATACATTTAGTGGAGGTGAAAAATAAACATAAAAGTCTAGTTTTCTGAAAAATGGATCAAACTTAAATGAGCTCACGATGAAAAGAAAAACAAGTATCCCTCAAAGGGTTTGAGAAGTAGATTTTTCTGAACCTGTTGGCAGGAATGTATTCTCGTTTTAATTGTAAACTCGTTTTAATCAGTCAGGCTTCTTGTTTTAAGTTGTTTTCCTTGTCAAGTAAAGTGGTTTAAGTGGTAATTTTTTTTTACAGTGGCACCACACTGGTGTATTATGTTCCATTCAGTTTACTGCTTGTGTTGGTTGTTAAAAGCTCTTAAATTGGCCTTCATCAGACGTGACTGAGCTTCAGGTGGTTTCTGCTGCTGAATGGGCTGTAATGGACAGATGTCATGCTGAGACGCTCTTTCTCTCACAGGTCTGATGATGGGACTGATGCTAACTGGAAATGACTTTACAGTCAGCCCAGTTTTTAGGAAGGTCTCAGAGAGCCTCTTGATGCCTAAACAAGCGCTTGAGACCTGCGGCGCTCTGCTGACAGCACTGTGTGTTCGGTGACTGCTGCGAATCGATCAGGTGTTTACCTCGGCATGTTGATCAATAGCGCGCGCGTGCGTGTGTGTGTGTGTGTGTGAGTGAGTGAGTGTGTGTGTGTGTGATGGTGGAACAGCGCTCACGTTCACCGCTTGCAGCTTTTAGCACAATTATTATTAGAGTTGTTCAATACTGCCATCTCTGCCCCCATGTGTGTGTGTGTGTGTGTGTGACAGGAATTAATGTGCTAATGTCATGCACTGACTTCAGGGTTTCTGCAGCTCTTTAAGCTTTTTAAGGTCTCAAATCTTGACTGTTGTTTGCACAAATCAAGGCCTTAAAAGGTCCTGATCTGAAGGTCTAATTTCAAGTCACAACACTGAATGTGAAACATGAGAATGTTCTTCCTCAGTATTTCTGTCTTATTCTCCAAATATCTAAACATCTTTAAATCAGTAGAATTTTACTGGAGATGCAGGATGAAGATATGAAGTCTGGTTTTCTGATTAAAACAAGAACAGTTATCTGTGAGTGTGTATGAAAAGTTGTTTTCCCCTTTGAAATAAGTAGATATTTCTGAGCACATTTGCTTGTTTTAAATCATAAACTCACTTTATCAGTTTCTCAGAAAACAATATATCAATAACAATAATTTGACTTCTCCAGTAAATGTATTTGGATGAAACAATCTTTTTACGTTTGGACGTGAAAACTAAATACTGAGGAAGAATATCACTTGCAGACTGATCAGAAGGTTCAGTAACAGTTATTTCTGTATATGTATATATAATATATACATATATAATGGCAATGTGGTGCAAGAAGCAGGTCATTTGTAATTTTAACAAGTGCAGTTTCTGTGCTATGGTGGGGCCTGAAACCTGACTGAAATTCTTAATACAGATCATTTTTATGCAGGAAGGTGCTCAATTGAGCAGTAATTACTCTTTCAGTAATTTAGTGGGTACAGGATCTAATAAACATGTTGTTGGTTTAGATACAGTGATAAGTTTATTTAGCTCTTTCTGTCCTATATTTGTAAAGCA
>NC_081758.1:43843164-43845664 GCF_963082965.1 Carassius carassius | reverse complement strand
ATAAATGCTAATGAACAAATGACTAAGAGTGAGGTGTGAATATAACAGATAATGTGTAAAACACGGACCAGTGTGTCGAGCACAAGAGAACAAAGACAGTGTGCCGAGTTTAGCTGATTTTCAATTTGCTGTTTAAATAAAATCTGTGTAGAAGGGCACCTAGTTAGCTTTTAATAAAAAAACATGTATTGTGGTTATTTTCCTGAAACAGTGGCGAGCGCCGGCTGCTCTCTCGTTCCTTTCAAAGCGCTACAGATGCTTTTATCTTGAGAGAAAGGGGAAATGGATGTTGCAACATGCAGCATAAAAAAGAAGCCAAATTACATATAATAATGTTTAACACTACTTCTCAATGAGCCATTTCTTTCTTTTGAAACAATGGAATGGTGTTTTTTTCTCTCCAGGTCTCGAGGTATTACCGCGGTATCCTTTCATAGCAGTTCTCCGGATGACAGAGATGAAATGGGCTGCTGGGAAGCTAGTCACTGCCGCACGTCATTTCATCTGAACAATTATCCCCCGTCTCACGCTCGCTCTCGACCGGTTCAGCGGCTAATGAGCGTGTTCATGAGTTACTGTGTTTCTGAGTGAGGTTTCCTCTCGTTAGCCGTGGTATACTGTGCTTCTTGTTTTCAGCACTTAAGGAGCCTCTTAAGCGCGAGACACGCAGTTGCACAAACACACACTGTGTTCCTCATCATTATCATAACAGCCCAGAAAAAAAAATCCCTTCTATTTTTAGTGTTATTTCTGTTGTGTTAGGGGTCAATTTGACTTGTATATTTTTGTTTAAAATTAGCTGCGCAAACACAAAATGTAAAATAAATAAATAAATCTGTTATTTGTCTGCTTGTGGTTTGTCATGACTACAAATATATAAACGTTGTTATTACTGAATGCTCTCTGAACATTCAAAATGTCTAGTTTTTGTTTTTAAAACAATGTTATTAAAATATTTGTTGTTACCTGAACAAACATTCCATTTTGCAAACATTATGGTTATATGTTTCGAATGTTCTGAAACATTTAAAAACGTTAGATGAACGTCCAGCTAAAACATTTAATACATTTATGAATGATGTGTGAACAAAGTTTCTGTGCTACTAACATTTTGAGAACATTGTGAAAGACCAGAAAATGCTGACTAAAGGTTCTGTTAACGTTACTGGAAAAACATTTGTTCATAACTTTAAGAGAACATTGCAGGAGCTTTACTTGTTAGTCTTCCGTTTTTATGACTACTTTAAATAATGACTATCTGCTTATGGAAAGAATAAACACAAATAACTTCTGATATAATATCTATCATTGTTTGTAAGTGTAAGTATATTAGTCTTTTTTCTCAAAGCCCATTTAAAGTTAACTGGGTTCGCACAATTCTTCAATGCTGAAACAGTCTAGTAATTAAAATACTAACAACCTTTTTTTTCTTTTATGCCAAAAATCATTATTAAGTAAAGATCATGTTCCATGAAGATATTTTGTTAATTTCCTACCATAAATATATCAAAACTTCATTTTTGATTAGTAATATGCATTGCTAAGAACTTCATCTGAACAACTTTAAAGATGATTTTCTCAATATTTAGATTTTTTTGCTCCCTCAGATTCCAGATTTTCAAATAGTTGTATCTCAGACAAATATTGTCCTCCGACCAAACCACACATCACTGGAGAGATGATTTATTCAGCTTTCAAAAATTGACACTTATGACTGGTTTGTCACATTTTAGTGTTTGACAAGCTATAATAAACAGTATTTTTGGTTTTATTGACTTTAAAAGTGTTGATTTACGACAGAAGTCATAACAAAACTAGCACAGCCTTTCCAAAGCATGTGTATGTGTCGAACGTTTGCATGAACATTCAGGACTCTTAACGAGATATATTCACCAAATTTCAAGATGAAATAAATAGTTAAACCAGCAGTTTGGAAATCGAGTCCAGCAGAACAGGAGGGTTAAGCGACCCTGAGCTCTTGGTCAGAAACGCCTCTTCATCTGGATGTGGCTACAGTTGTTTTGGGGCTCATTTAAGAGATAAAATCAAGGGCACTAAAAATGAGACCCATAAACCTTATCTGAACTCGTTTTCAAGGAAGGGAAACTCTGTGAGGAACATTATTTATACAGTATAAGCAGATCAGCTGGAAATTCAGAATATAAATCACCAGATGAAATCTCATGTCTGTGTTATGTGTCGTCGAAAAGCAACTATTTAATTGAGTTCTTGGGTTACTTGATTGAAAGTCTAATAGTTCAACCAAAACTTATCACGTAGCCCTCTGGTAGAACCATTTCAATCTCTGTGTTTCAGGGGAAATCATCATCAGGGTGAGTAAATGATGGCACACTGTTCATGTTTTGGGAGATTGATGGCTAGGCCTGAAAATATCTGCAGTCTAAGCACACACGCGCTGCTATCTCATCTGAGCGATGGGGCTTGTTAGATTCCCGCGTGTAGTGTGTAAAGGACCATTTAGTTTACAAAAACACATCTT
>NC_081758.1:43800664-43835664 GCF_963082965.1 Carassius carassius | reverse complement strand
GATGCTAAAGCTGCAGTGGAAAAGATTTCTTTTTAAGATCTGATCTTTTCAGGAACCAAAAATAGTTCTTCTGTGGCATCGCTGCAAAACCCCGCTTCTGAAACCTTTATTTTTAAGAGCCGAGTTCCTTCAGATAATCACCATCTGTTTCACTAGAATGGAAAACATGCGAATATAGGATCATATCCACATCTCCAGATCTGGATAAATGTACATTTCTATATTTATGCCAATCGCTTGGAGTGTGATCTCTTATTATCATTATTTATTTATTTGTTAACACAAATGCCTGGAAAAGCCATGGAAATGAGTTTTTCTAAATAATAGACTGATTCTGTTGTAATCGATTCATGTTTTCATGTGAATTCATGTAGAGTTGGATCGCTCATAATGCTGTGTGTGTCTTTATTGGTGTCCAGTTTTTTTTTCTTGGATAAGCAAAATCATTTCAATTTGTGGAAATATCTTTCTGGCCCACAGTATCTGTTTGTTTGTTCCGTCTCTAATCGTCATATTCACACTGAACGTCCTCAGTGTCTTGAAGTAAAGCTCTTCAAGCCGTCCAGCTCTTCTCACAGCGGACTGGAGAGATCTCACACCTGCTGTTTTCATCTCAATTGAATCCACCATTGCATTATCATCCTGATTGTTAATTTTCTCCAAACATCTCAATTGGAAACAGATGTGTCTGTGTCTCCGTCAGATGCTCAGGAGACTCACAGGTGCTGGAAGAGAAGTTCTTCTGAATTCTGAATGAATGTCATCCCACAAACAGGCTGGGATCAAACTCCTCTGGAAGAGAAATCCTCCTGAACATCACTGAGTGTCTTAAAGAACCACCAGGTGTTGGCCCAAATCATGGGTCTTGTTTGTGTAGAATGGTTTTTGTTTTATATTACATTGCTCTGGTGTTTCTGTGTGTGTTTGGCAGGCGCTGGTGTTAGTGATGGTGTGTGAATGACTCTGTTAGGTTGATTCCCGTCAGATGTGCTTCTCATGTTCGAACGGTTTGCGTTTCACCACCTACAGTTTCCCACAGTGAGAAACTGAACCGTATGGCTCATGAAACAGGACGCAAACACACGGGATGATGTGCCGGGAGCGGATCTCTCTCAGGATTCTCAGGAGACATGTGTGTTTACTACAGTAACACCTCCATATGCCCTCAGTTACATCAAGATACACATGCACTTGTTTATTTCATCCTGCTTTTCATAGAAAACCATATTGTTTTCTCCTACAGATTGGGTAGTTTCTTGGTTGAGAAATGTTTTCAAGCTAATTTTTTAAATTAGTGCTCTAAAAGTGCTCTTTTCCTTTAAACCTAGCCAAAAAGCCTTAGCCCATGTGTTGGCTGTGAAACACAGTAGACTTTAATTATATGCATGTGGTGTAATTACATTTTTGTGTCAATGAATGTTCATATTAACTAGAAACATCCCGGATCAACACTGTTCATATACTGCAGAGTAAGATTTAATAAACTTACATCTAACCAGATTAATATGGAGAGGCACTCTCAGACAGACCTTCATTTATGTGTTTTTGACTTTCCCTGCATGGTACCAAACGTGAGAACCGTCCGCTATTAAGGTTTGTACATTAGCATGGACTCACTAACTTTGACGCTAACTTTAGCTAGTTTTAGCCAGAGCTATCTTGCTAAAGCACAAGGTGACATTAAAGTTCTGCTTGAGCGGACAAAAAGTGTAACTTAATGAGAGTATGACAGCCAGAAAATGAACGTTTCATCTTCACTGTGATTAGGGTTGAATGCTTAGGGATATTTTGCACTGTTTTGGTTGGATTTAGGAAATGGAATAAAATAAATGACATTGTATTTCCTCTCAGGATAACAGGAATTAGTGTTACAAGTATCCTAGGCACATCGTTTTTCCATTTTTGTTGCATAAACACCATCAAACCGATGAAAGCTTCGTGTTTCTCTATGGTGCTGACATCTAAAGATGTCCGAGTTCTGCTCACCGTGCAACTGATACTCGACTACCATTGGCTCATCTGCGTTCGAGGGGAGGGGCTTACTGATAGGTCAGTTTCTCTTTCTACCCCATCACTGAACACTGGTGAAACGGACAGATAATGGAGAAGTTTATATGCATTAGCATGTTTCATTGTGTTTCAGTACACTCTCCATTATGTTCTGATGCTTCAAGCTCAAACGTAACCGCGGTATTGCAGTGTTTAACTGAGGTTTAAAGTCCTTGTGTCAGTCAAAGATGGCGTGCTGTGCTTGTCATTCTCCTAACTCATCTCAAGAGCTCTTGAGCTCAACAGCTAATCATGCTGTGAATTAATAATGACACTTTCCTCCTGTGATGCTGTATGACGGAGACTCTTCTGCGCCGTCCAAACGCTCTTCTGCATCACTAATCTACATAAGTGCTCGTAAATTCACCAAGAGCGTCTGCTTTACAGTCAGCGGTCAGAAATACACTCCGGAGGGTTAAACGCTGGTCCAGGGTCAGTGATGCACCACAGACATGGATTTTCACATTTCTCTAAGATTTTACAAAAAGATATATATTTTTTATAAATAGATGTAAGTTCTAAATAGAGGTTGATAAAGGCTCAGGGCAGATTGTAAGGCAGCTCTGATGAGTTCGGTGCTGATGAGCGGTGAAAGGATGATCTGAACGCTGAGGTGAATGTTTAATGTCAGAGGTTTGTTGGTGTTGAGTGCTTGTTCTGCTCTAATAAACCGCTCCAGATGCACAGGACTGTGATTTTGTCTTGCGTCATCAAAACAACAGCCCTAAACGGCAGTAACATCAGGGCCTGCAGAGGCTCGTTGTGGCTGATGTTTGTCACAGGAGGCTCGTGTAATCATCATGTGTGACGTGACCGCCGGCCGCGCCAATCTCCTTCTGTTAGCCAGCTCATGCAAGTGAAGCTCTGAGCTGATGGAGAGCGACGGATGGAGCCTTGTGCGTTTGTGGAGAGTTTGTGTGAAGTTCTGCATCTGACCGAGGCTGAAGGTTAATCGAAGAGCCCAGAATCTTATTAGTTTGAGATTGCTGGTGATTTCTGTGAGAGCCTGATGTCTGCCGTCCTCAGCTCAAATCCAGCCAGATCAAATACAGAAGAACCTGATAAATGACAGAACTGAGAAACTGGGATTTCTGGCCATAAATATTTCATGGACCGGTGTTTCTCATCGTTATAAGAGTGAGATTATTTATTTGCATGTCCATCTCAGTGTTATTTTAGTATCATTGAGTTTTTAATATATAAATATTTTAATTTTTTAAATATATTTTTAGATATCTATAAAGTTTAAGTTATTTCAGTGCACCAGTTTAAAGTAAGTAAAAATATTTCCTTGGGAACAAGCTGAAAACAAGCTGATTATTTGATTTATTTATTTAAGTTAACACTCATTTTATTTTCAAGTTACAGTTTATTGAAAAAAATAACAAATACTTCTGATGGTAAATTTATTTAATTGAAATAAAGTCCATTTTTAATTTATGCTGCTTGTATTTCAAGTTTGTGTACCATAGTAAATCCAAATCCTGATATGAGGAACAAAGACAGAAACTAGAGGAACAACACATTGCCTGTTTTTCCAGATGATTCTCTAAAATCTCTCTAGACTATCCGATACCGATACCGATACCGATTAATCCACCGATAGTTTTTAAAATGGATACTGAACGAAAGCCTTACTATAAAACAAATAAACAAAACAGTACTGATCCATTCTTTGTCAATAAATAAAAATATTAATATTAGTTATATATTGATCATTAAAGTTAACGTTTTAAAAATGTATCAGTAAACGTTGAAATAATACATTCTAACAAGGAACAATACTTTTACAGCTTTCATTAATCTAAATGTTACAAATGAACTTTTGATGTAAAGTGTTACCATTTTATATTAATAGTCATTCTTAAAGATGGTCATCTTTAAATATCTACACAAAGGCCATAGCATTTAAATTAGATATCAAAATAATCGTTAGTTGCGGCTCTAATCATTTCTGAGTGAAGCAGTCTGAGTCTTCATTGTGATTACTGTGGATCTCTCTCCAGTCGTGATGCTCAGGTTTAGATGTTTCTGTTGTCACACTCTTGTGTGTGTGTGTGTGTGTGTTTCTCTGCTGTTGTGTGTCAGATGGAGTGTGTTTTGCTCGAGCGACTCGATGAATAACTCATCACATGTAAAGACAGGCGTCTTCGCTGTGATTAATGTTTGCCGGTGGTTAAAGAGCGCTCGTCCTACTTTATGTCGTCTGCTGGAGAAAATACATGTCTCTGAAAGCTGGAGGAAAAGCCTTCTTAATTAAAGCCTTAATTAGTGAATTAATGTGATCTTACAGAGAGTGTCGCCCCTTTACATTAGACACACACACACACACACACACACACTCACACACACACACACACACACTCACACACACACACACACACACACACACACACACACACACACACACACACACTCACACTCACACACACACACACACACACACACACACACACACACACACACTCACACACACACACACACTCACACTCACACACACACACACACACACACACACACACACACACACACACACACTCACACACACACACACACACACACACTCACACTAACACACACACAGACACACACACAGACACACACACACACACACACACTCACACTATCACACACACACAAACACACACACACACACACAGACACACACACACACACACACACTCACACACTAACACACACACACACACACACACACACACACACACACACACACACACACACACACACACACACACACTCACACACACACACACACACACACACACACACTCACACTAACACACACACACACACACACACACACACACACACAGACACACACACACACACACACACACACTCACACACACACACACACACACACACACACACACACACACACACACACACACACACACACACACACACACAGACAGACATCAGTGTCAAAGTCTTTACATTTTTTAAAGCATGTTTTTAAATATGTTTATATAAATATATTTTGATAAGACTGTATTAAATGTATTTTCAACAGTTTAACACAACTGAATAAATATTCATAACTTACTTGTACATGCAATTAATCTGTTTTCACAATAAAGACATATATATATATATATTCAAGCACAGAGTTGATATTAATAGAGATAAATGTTTGTGTTGGAAGGTTCCATTGGTTTATGAGAATCATAACAAATTACATAAATATGTCAGCCTTTACAGCTCATTTTGCCACTTTCAGATGCTCAGTTGAATTTGAAGAAAACTCAGATTATAAATGAACACAAAAATAGTCAATAACATGGTTATTTCATGGATATATGTTGTTGTTTTCTTCTCATTGAATTAGCAGCATCAGTAATTAAATTGCTTTGGTTGTCTTTATTTTTTTGGAAATGTATTTATAGATTTTTAAACTGTGATCATGATTGTTAATTAATTTAGCACTGAAAGAGAGATAACGAAGACACTCTGTAGCTCAGAAAGAAGAAAATGACTTGAATATGACACTCTATATGAATACAGTATATAAATAGAGATGAATGTTTGTTTCAAAAGTGATAATAACCAGTAAAAGGCTGTTAGGAAGGTCACTGTTGTTTTATGAGATTCTCTGATTAGTTGTTTACGTGTCTAATTGGTGTTTTTCAGTCCACACCGAGGCTGAGCAGTGTTTAGTTCCTGTTTAGGTCTAGTTTAGTCTGAATTAATCCAGTGTTTCCACATTGTGTAGAGTTTATACTTCAGTTACTCGAGTGAAAGCAGCAGAGTCTGAGCTGGGGGCGGGGTTAATTAACATATTCATGACTCTGCATACTCAATGAGGTGTGTGTAGAGTTTAGGGCAAGCCGTTTTACAGCATGAAGACATTTAAAAAAATCCTTTTGATTATCAAAGATGATTTTAAATGATACAATTATTGACTGAAGGGGGAGTTTAACAAATAAATATTTATATATAGACATTAACACATGGGTATTTCATGTATAAACCTTTTTTATGTCTTCACACCTGCTGTTTTTTCTAGTGTTAATGGAATTTGTGTTCAAGTTAACCTTCTAACCTTCACACATGTGTTTCTGTTGCTCAGACTGTAGAGTATTGGGTTTGCGACACTAAGGTCATGGGTTCGATTCCCAAAGAATACATGAATGAATGTATATTACAAAGTTTCTAGATCGATTTCTGACTTTCAGTGCTAAACTAATTATAGTTTATGATCATGGCTGGACCTATTATAAAACTCTATGATTGTATTTCCAAGGAAATAAATTAAAAACTTTGCTGCTTTCAATTTTACACTTCAGTGGTTGAATATAAATGTTTTTATTGCACAAATAATAACTGCATGTGCATTAATATTGAATATGCATTAATTTGCAATCAACTGGTCTTGTATTTAAAAGACCATTTCATTTCCTCACAGTTAACATGCATGCCTTCAGTGTAATGTAAATGGCTTTGGATTAAAGCAGATGTTCATGCATTCACTGGGAATCAAAGCCGTGATGTTGGTGTTTGCAATGTGATTGAGCTTCAGCTTGTAGGATCAGAATCGTTGCTCAAATCAGTGAATTCAGAAAACCGAGCTCGATATGGGAACGAATACTAGTGTGTTCTTAAAAACTCATTCTTTCTGGTTATGAATCAAGTGGATGAATAATAAACGGTGAACGCTCCCCAGAGCTCTGGACTGGATTAAAGTCCCAATGAAGAACAGAAATCTCACACTGAGCCACATTCAGATCACTCTTCAGGATTTCAGATGTGTGTTGTAGCTGTATAGTGATTCGTGGGAATCCAGCGTCTATCATATCCATCACTCGACACACTCAACGCTCATTCTACAACATAATCTGATGTTATCTCATGACAGATTAAGAGAGATTCTGCATGAGCCGTATCACTCTGACCGGATCTGTGTGAGAACAGCACTGAGGACGAGAGGATGATAAACAAACCGCTGCTAAAATAAAAGACGAGCCGATGACATCTCGTCCTCAAAAGAGCCGCGTGTTCAAAGGGTCACTCTTCATTTCCATCACAATTGGCCCCATCTGTCCACGCTTGGCTGCCGTCAGCTGTGTGTGTGCGCGTGTGTGTGTGTGTGTGCGTGCACTCGCTTTAATTGTCATGAGTGTGTCTGACTGTGAAGTGGCTTTATGAGCCTGTGTGAGTGTGTGTGTCACTTCTGACCTGCTGCTGTGTGTGTTTCCCAAGGCCTTTGTTCATCTCTTCTGCATTAAAGGACGAGTTTAGCCAAAAAGCGTTTAGTCATTATGAGTTTCTCATCCAGACCAGTGAGGCTTGCTGTGGTGGTTGTGTAACTGGTTTAAGGCACTGTTCAGTCATACACTGGTTATATTACTCACCCACCTCCACCACTGGCATTTAGCTTTTTTTTTGTAAATAAAACTATTTAGTTTAGTTGGAAACTGATGTCACAATTCAACTTAATGACCTATCAAGTCAAAATGATGACATCAAAAGTTGAAGTTGATACTAAGTCAGCGTTACGACAAAAAAGTCCTAATTATGAGATAAACAGTCAAAATTATGACATTATAAAGTCAAGTATGAGATAAAAATGTGGAAATGGCTGAAATTATGACAAAGTTAATTATGAGATTTATTCAAAAATTATGACAAAAGAATTAGATAAATAGTTGAAATTCACATATTAAGTCAAGATTATCACAGAAATGTCAAGTATGAGATAAAAAGTCGAAATGAAAAAAGTCACAACTATGAGATAAAAAGTCAGAATTATGACAAATGCCAATGGATATTAACAAATATGATATAAAAAAGTCTAAATTATGACAAAAAGTCAAGTATGAGATAAGAAATGACATACTCAATTATAAGATGACAAAAAGTTACAATAATGAAAGTTATGAGATTGAAAATTCAATGTCAAAGTAATTTTTATCTCATAATATTGGCAGTCAATTTAAACTTTTTGTCATAATTTCAACTTGTATCTCATAATTATGTGTTAGTATGTCATAATTTCAACTTTAAAAGTCTTAAATATGACTTACTATGTCATAATTTTGACATTCAAGGTCATTATTTTTTACTTTTCATCTTACCCTAACCCTAACCTAACCCTAAATAAAATACAATTTCTCACTTTTCTATTTATTAAAACAAAGTATGATGGGTTGAATAAGCTTCCATACAAATAATTCCACTGAGTTGGTCTGTTTATTGTAGTTAGGTTTCAAAGAAAGGGCAAGATGATCTAACATTGAAGATCAAAGCACTACAAATCCTGAGCATCACTGACTAGTATCTGATTTTGTCGAATATGTATATCTGTGATATCGATACGGTCAGACGTTGAGGAATCAGTGGGTAAGATGCATCCCAGTGTGACGTTCCTCTGCTGGACTCTGGAATATTCTGGTGTTTTCTCCATCATGTAAGCGTTGAGCTGCAGTGTGAGTAACTGATCCGTCTCATCCTCTCGCTTCACTAATGTCACTCGACCTGATTAAGATACGATGTGGTGCAGCAGGTTAATTTTACCACAGCGAGAGCTTAATACTGTCAAATTCAGTCACGCAGGAATAACCGTCTCTCTCACAGCGTGTTGACAAGTAAAATATCATTTGAAGAATCGGTAAACCAGGCACAGCGCTGGCTGGAATTGGAGTGAGATGCATGGAAAGTCATTTGCGGCCCACTGTCTCATGCAATCTTCAGCCTTTGGAGCGATGTTTTGTGCCTACTTATAATACGAGAAGACACCAGTGCACTGTAGTTGCACAGTACTTATTAGCGTTCAGCTCACGTTAAGATGCTACAACGGTAGAGATGCAGTTTCCTCCTAAACAGGCGGTGGAACATCAGTGTGACGATGCCGTGTGTGTCTTTTCATCTGCAAGGGCGTTTGGTCCAATTTGCATGCAGCTCTTGATGTGGTGGATGTGAGTTTCACTAATGGAGCGCCGCGGCGTCGTTCTCTTTAATAAGCGCTGCTGGAGAGCAGAGATCTCTCGCACTCACCTCAACAAACTGCTTCACGGGGAGGTTTGAGGGGCGTTTCGGCCAGGTTTTGTCATCATGCATGGACTCAGAGATGATGAAGTGCTTTACATACACATGCATATGAACACACATACAGTATACACACAGCTGTAAAAGTGCATGAACACACCTGACACACAACACAGACATTAGAAACAACGAGTAATATACACTGAAGAAATGGTGCAGGATTTACTCTGAAGTAGAATGACTGAAATAGTATATATATATATATATATTTTTTTTTTTTAATTGGGTGAATAAATGATTCAGTGACGCATCATAAAGAAAGTCATTCTTCTGGAACGAATGAATCTGTGTTTCTGGAAGAATCAGTTGAAATGGAATGAATCAGAAAGAATGATTCAGTGACTCGTCACTTGTTCGATTCTTGAATGAATCAGTGTGTTTGAATAAATTTGGTGAGTGAATGATTCAGTGGCTCAGTCATAAAGAATTCAGTTTGTTCTTGAATGAAACGGTTGTTAGAATTGAAACTGTACACTACTCTTACTATCTTTATTGACATTAGTGACATTAGTGACGCGGTTCTGAATCGAATCGTTTGAATGAATGACTCAATGACTCACTCGTACTCATTTTGTTCAGTGTTGTTGAATGAATAAACAAAAGATATAACGTTAAATATAATAAAATAAAAACAGTTAATAGTGTGATATCAACAGTTAAAAATAAATCTTAAATTCAAACAGTGAGTAAAGAGCATCTGAGCGTAATGTAAGAAAGCTCTGCGCAGCACCTGGTGCAGCTCCACCTGAGCTCTGCTGCCCGCTGAGGGTCACTTCATTTCTTCAGCCCCCCTCCTGCTCTCTGCCTGTATTCGGGACTTATTTGCCCCTGGTAATTGGCCTGGCCGTTGTGCTGGAGCTGTGCGAGCGTCTCTCCGCTCTCGGCACGGGGTCATTACTGAGCCGTGCTCATAAAGAGACCCGCTGACTCCCGGGAGACACCGCGACAGAAGGACAGAGCCGGCCGGTTACAGATGAAAGAGCTGTGACCATACGGGGTTAACGGCTGGAGTTACGGTGGATGAAGCGTATTTTGCTGTTGAGAAAGGAGTAATTAGCAGATGAATGAAGTATCTGATGAGGGTTCAAGTGTTTCTCTCTCAATCTAATGAAGTTAGAAATCAATCAGTTGTTTGTCCATTCAGAAGCTTTCAGTCAAAAAAATACTTGTCTGTTCTATTATTTCACTACTAACAACAGATAAAACAACGCACAGCATTATATATTTATATATATATATATTTCTATTGATATGATTTGATTTTGCTTTGATATAATTTGATATATATTTTTGCATTGAAAATAGTTTTTTTTAATGTTTTGACAAGTTTTTTGTGTGTGTTCATAATAGTATTATGCATTGGTAAATGTTTCCTTTTTTGCTTTGATGATTGATGTTTGTTTATTTATTTGGTTTTTGTATTTTCCATTGATATAATGTTTTGTGCTTTGATATTCTTTTATTATTGCATTGAAAATAGTTTAATACGTTTTGAATTTTTTTTTTGTGTTCATATTAGTAATTTGCATTGATATATTTTTTTTGCATTAATAAATGGTTTCCTTTTTTTTGCATTGATTTTTTTTTTTTTATTAATTAAAAAAAACATTTTCATAGAAGTAGCAGTTTTGGCTGATATAACACCACAAGGCAGGCGTGCTGAAACCCTGCAGGAGAGACAGACAGAGATGGATCAGGCAAGAACAGACATCTGCTCCGTCTTTTATTTCATCTGGCGATCCGTCCTCCTCCATTCACTGCTCCTCCTGCCGTGCAATCACACACAGAGGAGTCCGGCGGCGTGGAGACGCTGATCCCGTGCGTGTCGGGCCCCTGATGGAGTCTGGCCCTTAATAACACACATGGGGCCGCATGCTGATGGCAGCGCTGTGTGTTTGCTTTGGCTGCTGAGATGCACTCGACCGCAGATCGATGCGGGAGCTTCTCACAGCATCTTCACCGACTCTCTCTCTCTCTCTCTCTCTCTCTCACACACACACACACACACACACACAGGATTTGGATGAATCTGGTCTTCAGCTTAATCTTTCTGATGCCAGAACATCCATCTGCAGCGCGGCGAAACAAAGCATGCATCTCCCACAGTCCGCGTCTATCCCGTGTGTTCCTCCATTTACTGGGAACTGGAGGACAGAATGGAGTTTGTGGGAGGTTTGTGATAAAGTGGGGGGTGCTAGCGCAGTGGATAAGACACATGCCTGTGGTGTGAGAGACCCGGGTTCGAATCCACTGTGAGACACCAATGTGTCCCTGAGCAAGACACTTAACCCCTAGTTGCTCCAGAGGCGTGTGACCTCTGACATATATAGCAATTGTAAGTCGCTTTGGATAAAGGCGTTCAGAGAGAGCGTGCTGGTCAAATGTTACTCTAGCACAAACTGAGTTCACTGTGTATCAGTTCATGCTTTCTTTGGGAATTTTGAACAGTTTGTGTGAAAGGAAAATATATTTAGATATGTGTATTTGGCAGATCCAATTATTTATTTTATTGTATTTATCCAAAGCCAATTCCAATGCCTTCAGACATTATACAAGTCCATGACCCTGAAGTTGCAGGTTCGATTCCCAGGGAATGCATGAAATGGTAGAAATGTAAGGTCACCCTGAATAGAAACACAGCATCTCTCTCTTCATCTATCTCCAGCCAGAACGATCCTCACTGTTTAGCACGGGACGATTGATTCATGCGTTTTCATACAGACAACCATTTACATGTAATGCACCGCTGAGTTTGATGGCCAGTCCTTCAGATCATTTCTGACATATAGAGCACAACGAGCCGTGTTTTTCCATGGATGGATCTGAAATAAATCACAATCTACTCTACTTTGAGACTCTTGTGGACAGCGGTCAGAAATACAAATACACATGCTTATAAACAGATCAAATCAAATCACAGCTCAAGTCCCATTTATTTCTAAAGCACAATACAGACTGTTTCAAAGCAGCTTCACAGAAATAAACAGGAAAGCGACAGAATCGATGATGTAGAATCATGATGTCATTATTCAGATCAGTTCAATGACAGAGTCCAGTCAACACTAATTCATTCTGAAATCATGGCTCTGCTGTCAGCTTATTGGAAACGGCGTCCAGTGCTGTCGGACGTTACGCTCGGAGCTCTCTTCCAATCCTTCGGTCCTTTGTTCCCCGTCGCTCTCAGAAAATTCATTTCAGAGACTTTAACCTCAACAATACCTTAATGAATCAGGCCTGAGCCGGACGGATTTACGGGGTGGGATCGCCTCTCAAACACACACTTCCATAAACCCGACGCTGAACACAGCTGGACTGAGCTTCGGGGTCAGGACCAAGCCCAGACGTTCTCCACCGGCTGGGATCATAATCCTGCTTTAAAACAGCACTGTTTCCAAACACAAGGCTGAGGATGAAGCTCACGGAGGTCAAGGGTCACACTGGTCATTTTGTGTTCGGAAATATAGAGTGATCTGGTCAATAAAGATTCCCACTCCTGAACGTCCAGATCATCCACATCAGATATGTTTTAGCAATCACTGAAGGTGAATATAGAATACATCTCACCACTCTTCAGAAATGGCGTTTCAATATGCAAATGATGCTCTTATTAAATATGCACTAATCTGCATATATTTCCAAAACATTGGAGAAAGTCAGGTTCATGGTTCTTGTTTTATTTTTTGGAAGGTTTTTCCAGAGAGGATTGTGGATTTCTCTTTTCATCGCTCCATGAATCAGAAAATACTGTGAGCAGACAGAAAACAAACAAACTCGTTTTCACCGTGTAAGATGTTGTATCAATCAGTGTGAATGAAATATGAACGGTGTTGTCTTGTCGTTAAAAACAAGGCTGTCAATAGATTAAACGAACTAACTGTGATTAAGACAAAAGCAGTGTGTTTTCATGCACTGGTCAGTTTTTGATCTATTATGTGTCTTTTTTTAGACTAGTGGAAAGAAAAAGTCTAAAACACTTTACAAATGCATGCTAATTATTGCATATTTAATTAGACATTGCATCATTTGCATATTGAAACATAGCATTAAATGTGCAATTCTTAATGTAATCGGTGAAGTGGTAAAGTCTATGTTTGTTTTAAGGAAGGGAACAGGGTAGTATGTGTTGAAGTGTGTGCTGTGACCGAAGCGTTTCACACTGACACTGAATTTTCACAGTTCATGCATGAAAAACTCGACTGGTTCATAGATGAACTCCAGCAGAAACGTGAGTCCAGTCGGATCATCTTTCATCCTCATTCATTCTGCTGATGGTGGGCTCTCTCTAATGAATTAATCACTGATGAAAAATCTCACGTTATACAGCAGTTAATGAAACAAGAGACTTATTAACTCCGAGTCACACAGAGTGTCCAGAAAGATTTAATAGGTTGTAATAAGTTAACAGTTTTAACTCTCAGTCCGTGGTGTGTGGCGTCTCGAAGCTCAATCCCTTAAAGCTGACATGAACTACTAACTCACAGCTTTAATGTCCATCATCCCAGAAATCTGCTCACACAGATCTGGCCAATAATAAGAAACTTCATTCAGGCTAAATGTGTCTGTTTAGGAAGCGATTCCAGCTGTGCACACTGCATACTGCAATTAGTGTGTGAAACAGTGCTCACTATACAGTGAAAACATCCCAAACAGTGCTACTTCACTGTCATTTAGAGAGTATTGGAGTATTTGTTAATATTTTGATTTAGAATTTTATTTGATATTTTCTGCTTTTATTTTAAATTTGTTAAAGTTTTAGTAATTTTTGTGTGTTTTTGTCATTTTTATTTATTTTAATTATTGTTAAAAAAAATTGTATGTCTATATAGTTTTTAGTAAAATAAATTCAGCTTGAGTTATTTTAGTACATCTGCTATGGAAACTTGCTGCAATAAAATGTTTATTTTTTTCATATTTTATTTTATTTTTTAATGTTTTTTTATGGATGTAGTTTTAGTGAACTATAATAACCCTGTCACGAGATCATCATTGGCATGTTTCAGATTCACAGGTCAGTCTGCTGCGCTCTTATTTTGAAATCATCAGGACAGTGTTTGTTTGAGGCTCAGTAGTTTGAGATTAAACCTTCCTATTGATATTGACTAGATTAATCTGGATGTTTAATGACTGTGGACGCTGGCCGAGGTGAGATCTTTTCATCATTTAGACTGTTTCAAGAAGGATGGCATTGGATTCTCCCAGATACGAGGAATATTTGCTTCACTTTGGTCTTGGGATCCTGATTTGATTTCCTTGCATTTCTTTCATTGATGTCCTATTTATATTTCAGATGAGTTTCCCTCAGGTCAAGATGAGACTGTGTTCAGTTTCTCTGTCAAAGGCAGCTATGAACTATTTGTTTGGAGATATTCATTTTTAAGAATATGCAGATTGGAACTGGTATTTCAGAAAGTTAACTAAATAAACATCATTCACAAGGGAAACATTCAGACCAGCATGCAGTTCACTTACACATGCATGTGCTTTTGAGCAGATGTAAGCTGTAATATATATATATATATATATGGCAATTTAACTATAAATCCTCTTTGTTTTAAGGTGGCATGAATTCAGAAGTGAATCTCTATGAGGTATGAGAAACATCATTAAATCAAGATGAGATGCAATATGACTTGATATGATAAACAAAACAATGGGCTCAGAAAATTCAGCTCAATTCATAGGGAACGCAGAATTATGTTTCTGAGGCCACTGGCAGATATTTTTCTTCTTTTAAACTTAATTTAATTTTGATACTTTTTTTTTTTTAAGAGTGCAACACTTGATATCTGATGTCTGTTTCCTTCTGCATTAAATGCGTCATAGTGGTTTGTTTAGATATCAGGAAGCTATAAAAGTCATTCAACAAGAGCTCAGTCGCTATAGTGTTGTTTGTTCACTTAAACTCAAACTTAAAGTCAAACTCTCTAACCACGAGGCCACGACTTCCCCACTGGAACAAATGTAACCGTGGTTACCCTGAGGTAACGAGACATTGTTACATTCAGAACCTGGAGACATTTTTACTCATGCTTTGAATTGGTTTTAATAGTTATAGTTTATTGTTAACATTTTCTGTTTTCAATTTAATTTTAGTTAGTTTTTTTTTTATTTCGTTGTTTATTTCATTTTTATCATGTTATTAAAAAAATGTCTTTCTAGTTTTTATTAATCTTATATCAGTTCTGGTTACTTTAGTACAGGGTTCCTCAAATCCTGACCAACCCTTGTAACGTACCATCTTAAACTTCAAAAGAGAGAACGAAATCATTGTAAAGAGGTAGGGTGCCCTTCATTGAGTTTTATCAGTAATTATATTCAAGTACCAACCAAGTAACATCAATGTTAAGCTAGTCTGAGGGCAGTGTGGTGTTGTTCGGGGCGAGCGGGCCGCTGGGTGTTGTGATTGAACCGCTCTCATCTCACTTGACTTCCCGTGGTGACGGCTCTGACCGCGGCGCTCCAGAAACACGGACCCCTGAACGCCAGTCACTGAAAACCTGGGAATAATCTGATAGCTCGGGTTTCCACACTGTAAAAAAATAAAAACCTCTCCAACTCAAAATTTTCTAGAGACTGGTGGTTACATCTAAACTTTTAAATCGGCCTAATTTAATTTATAAAATTAAATTCACACTAATTCAGTTAGGCCAATTGAAAAATTTAGATGTGATCAGTCAAAAAAATTGAGTTGGAGAGATCTGAATTATTTTTTTTCACAGTGCAGACTCGTGACAGATTAGCTGATGTTATTCAAGACGAGGAATGGACTTCAGCCTGTGCAAATGATTTAGCGTTCTCTTAATAAGAATTAACTTTATCCTCTTATGCACTTACTCGTCTTAATCCTGGCAGACATTTACCCTGGTGTCTGTAGAATTACCATAATCAGTGTCATAATCAGGGCTATTCACAGAAAACTGTGTCTTTACAGTCTCCAAAAAACTTAATTCTGTGTGGTTTCTAAGCTTCTGTACCCATGGGGTCCACAGTGAAAGAAGTCCAGCGGATTTAAAGATCCTGAAATATGAGTCCAGTGGAGTGAGGATTCGACAGAAGAACTCACTCAGAGCTTCTGTAAGAGCCTGATGGTGCTTAGTTTGGGAGCAGATGCTTGTCATATTTAGGGGAGAATGGAGGATGAGCAGAAGAGATTGGGTCACGTCTGTGGATTCACAGCGGTCAGATGAACCGTGTGTGTGTGCTTCAGAAGAAGAAACGAGCACTAGTCACTGTCCCTGATGCTGTTCACACACAACTCACTTTTCCATTCATTAACACACCTGTATGAGTCTGTCAGACACACACACACACACACACACACACACACACACACTACTCAGAATGATGTGGGAATATTCTGCTGTGTGAAGTGTGAAGGCGTCTGTGTCTCTTTCTGAACTCTGGCTGCTTGTTTCTGTGAGATAAAGGACAAACAGCCAGTTCCCATGATGCTTTGTGTCTGTCACACGTCCTCGCTTCAACACGGAGGTTAAATTACGTTTCAGACCCAGTGAGAAAAAACACTATGAAACATCTGTGTGTCTGCAGAACTGTAATAAGATGTGCTTTATTTAACAATATTATTTTATAGAGTACTTCAGTTATTCTTGTACTTCTCTTTTTTGATGCTGATCAGCGTTTTTAGTACTATTATAGTGTTAAATAATAGTTTGAGTTTAGTTTGCATTTTCTACTTTGTGTGTTTTTGTCATTTTAATATTAGTCATTTTTGCTAATTTTGTAAAAATCTGTCTATAGTTTTTTTTAATTTTCTGTTTTGGTGTTCCTCAAATGTTCGGTTCTAATTCCTCTAATGAATGAATGGAGCTCCAAACGCTTCATGTTTTCGTTAGCGACTCTATTAATAGTTCTTGTAGGTTATTTTGTAGATCAAAGCCCAGCCGCAGCTCATTAGAAACGTAAACGAGAGTGATATTGATACCGGGATATTTGCATGCTGAACTCCAATTGGTCTTTTTCTTTGCATATTAATCTTTTCTTTCTTGCATCTGTTAGATCCATTTGGATATTACTGTAGAGCTGAAGGTTTGTGAGGTTTATCAGACGATGGTCATGTCATCTATTACTGTGTGTTTGCGGTGATTTCTCAGAGCTGAATCATGCAGTAAATGGTTTGCACGTCACAAACAGAAGCCAGCGTCCTCAACCTTTCATTTTTTTTTTTTAAACCTTCTGTTATGGCCAATTATCTGTGAATAATATGTCCAGTGTGCAGCTTTGGGACTGTTTTTGATGAACGAGCCCGATCAGGCCACAGCTTCGTTGTGTATGATGATGTGTTTCTGAGAGTGACTCCAGGTGAAGAGCTTTCTCAGATCCAGAAGAGCTTCGTGTCTCCATGGAAACAAATGGGGATTTCTTAGAAAGGGCTCAGATTAAGAGCAGATGGATGTCTGTGGATTCACGCACTTGAAGTCTGGTGGAGAGTCACGTGTTGAATCTGCTCGTCATGTCTGAGCAGCTCTCGGGCTTCTCCAAACAGGGGAAATGCAGAAGCTTCAGACGATGAACATTTGGGTCAAGCTGATGTGCATTTATGAGCTCCAAGCGGACACTGATGAAGAATTCGTTCAAATACATGATCGTAGCTTTGTTCTTATGTTGTGCTGTTCTTCAGGAGCTACAGGAGATCTACGAAATCTGTTTAATGTTTTCCCAAATTCTGCGCTTTCTGTTTAAATATTCCATTCTTATGGTAAAATAATGTTAAAATTTTATTTGATTTAAAGATTAAATTGTTAGTGTTTTATGCTTTAATTTGATTACCACGATTAAAATAAAGTATTAAAACATTAATTGAGAAAATAAAATGAACAGTGAAATTCAAAAAAAAAAAAAGTCAGTCATATTATTCTAAATATTTTAATTAAAATGTTTAATAATTAAATTGTAAAAAAAGAAAAAAAACCTTTTAAGAATTTAATTGATCAGACATGCCTTTTGATTATTATTGTTGTGTTTTATCAAAACAGAAAACGTGGAATTGATAAAACAATATATTAATTCAAATTAATTAAAAAAGTAATATTTCTTAAGAAATGGTTTTAATAATTAAAAAAGTCCATTCTGCTGTACAGTAGTAATACATTTGTGTCATCATTTCTTCTAGTTAAGCCAAACCTTTATTTTGGCGGGTTGTAGTGAAAAACGTTTAATTTCTGTGTGTTTTAGTAAACTATTATTGTTAGTAGAATCACAAACTGACTCACACAGATTTACTCCGAGATTAATATTCACAGACACTAGTCCAAATTGTCCAAAACTCCATGCATTTTTATGATCCTCCTCATGATAAAACAGATTCTGCTTGAGCACTGAGTATCTCACGGCTCTGTATAATACTCTTGATGTTTGTTTGAAGGACAGTTCTCTGTCCAGGACTCAGGTTAGTTGACCTGGACTCTGCTCGACCAGATAACATGAGGAGAGACCAGAGACCGTGTGAGAGCTCGTTTCACACGCCATTCATCCTCTGTGTGACGGGTTTATATCCTCCTGGATGTGCCTTACAGGAGAAACACAGTCCCTCGGCCGCCGGGTAACTAAAGGCCTTCCTTCAGCAGGATGGATGGAGGAGCTTCACCTGTAATCAGCAGTGAATACAGCTACACCAGAGCCGCACCTGCTCACTCTTCAGCGCTCACTCAGTGCTGGAAACTTGTTGATCGGCTGCTAAATCCTCTTAACATCTATTTCCATTCCCTTCCGGCGAGTTTATAGGTTCGGCAGATATCAAAGCGGCTCTCAAATCCATTATGAATTAAACGTCTGGTCCCTGAGGTGGGGGCCGATTGATTCCAGTCTGGATAAATAAAAGTCTGCAAACCCAGGGCAAATGCAGCTGGAGGGAAAGCTAAACGACGGACGCTAACGTGCTAACTCGCTTTAGCCTGCTCTCTCTCACTCTCTCTCTCTCTCTCTCTCTCTCTCTCTCTGTGTGTGTGTGTGTGTGTGTGACCTGTCAAGATAAGATCAGACTTCATAATAATCAATAATCTATCAGGTTTTCAAAGGGCCTTCATGAAACTAGCCTGATAGCACACGTACATCTCAGAGACGTCTGTTTGATATCTGCATTACATCTGCGAGGCGTATTTCATAGTGTTTGCTCATCTGTAAAACATCTACAGGACGTTTCCTATCAGATGTCAAATAGATGTTTAGAAGATGTCTATAAGACAGCGGTTCTCAGTTGTTCTCCCCTGCTCTGCACATTTTGTACATTTCTCTTATCACTTCAGACATTTGTTCTATTCGAACGTACAGTAAGTGCCTTGCGAAGTGGACATCACGGGATATTCAGCCATGACTGCAGTTCGAAGCAAACGTATATGTTCCATTCAAAGTGCATTGAAGTGTGCGAGACACTTCCTCCAGTGAAAAAGTGTTCTGGTCTGAATCAGGAGAGAAATCTGCACAGATCAAGCAGCGTTTAAACAGCTCTAAACACATATGTGAGAGACAACAGCAGATGCACTTTCTCATTCTGACGGCACCCATTCACTGCAGAGCATCCATTGATGACACACTGATTTTACAAAGACAAAGGTTAATTTTTGGGTGAACTGTTCCTTTAAGCTGGTGTGTGTGTGTGTAGTGCTGGTTGAGCTGGTTTGTTTGTCAGCGTTCACCTTTGCTCCAGCGGCAGAGAGTGGCTGATTAAAACACAAGCTCTTGTTGGATCAGTCTAGATTAAAGCAGTTCTGGCCCGTGGCTCTGTTCGTCTGGAGAACACAGGAGCAGGAGCAATCGCTCGGAGAACGAAGCTTTCCTAGAATGTGAAACAGTGGCATTTGTGTGACCCGGTGCAGGAGCTGTGGTCATTTGCATTCTGTCGGGCTTTGGGTCCTCGGCGCAGAGAGCTTGATTAACATGCGCAGGCACACGCTCCGACCGAAGCGCTCCGAAGGGGGGGTGGGCGAGAGCACCGGCCGCTAATGGAATTTCAAACGGATGTGGTTTATTGCTCTTGCATGGAATCAAGAAAGCTATTTTTATGCTGCCTGTGCACTTAAAATCATCTCCCTCCGTTCCCAGCCCCCTGCGTCCTCCTCCGGGCCGCCCACCCGCACCATCGATCCGCACCGCAGCATCTTCAGAGGGATGCGAGAGAGAGAGAAGCTATTCCCACTTCCATTATTGCCCTGAAGATGAAGCGGAGAGCCGCTCTGGTAACGAGGAACCTGATGGAAATGACGGCACATTTCCTCACAGAGAGCCCAGCCAATCAATAATCAATCAGAAAACGGCCAAAGCACCTCATCTATCAGAAACACCCGGACCTCACACGCACATAATGACTAAAACCATCAACATAACCCTTTATACACAGCTCATGTTCAAGCGCTCGAATCGCTCAATGGTGATCAACTGCTTTATTTCAGATGTTCAGCTAGTATGTGTTTCTTTCATCTTCACTGTAAGAGTGAAACATTGTAACGCTTTCACAACATTCATGTGTTTATTTGAGCAGCCTGATGTGTCAGCTTCTGACTCAGCCAATCACGTGAGTTTGGGGGCGGGACTGTGTGTTTAACTGACCAATGACCGTCATTTTTCAAATATCAGCACAGAAATGACACACTAAGATTCTTTAAAACCAAACTCTTTGCTTCCTAAATTCATGTTCTGCTCTTATTAGAAACCATTCATTAGTTTTTTAGAGTGTCTCATAAAGTGTCTGTGCTGTTTCACGATGACGTGAAGTGATCTGCTAATGAAGATCTGGTAATTAATGAGCAGGGCTCGTGTATCGTCCAGGCTGTAGACGTTTACAGTCAGATTTCATTCATGAATTTTCTTCATATTTCTGCAGAATTTCCTACTTGAATATAGACCGACCTGAATAAACGTGTCTGTCCAGTTGTTTTTATTTATTATTAATGCATACCTGACTGTTTACTTGTGTTTGATAAAAAGGACTGGCGAACAGCTGAATTTCTAGGGAGTCTGGCATATCAGCCATGCAATTAAGAGTAAAACTCTTATTTTTCTTCATTCCCTTAACTCCCTTTAAATCATTTCTTATTTTAAGTCCTTTAAATAATCAGTAATCAGAAATTGGTTTTCTCTGAGTACTAGTACTGCTGCGTACTGTACCTGAAAGAAGACAGGTTAAAAATAAATCATATGATGATTAAAATGGCGGTGGTTTGAGAAGCATCTGATTATTTGTGTTCCTCCCAGAGGAACTTCACTCCATCCCGAGCAGAGAGAGAGGAAGATTACTGGACTTGCTATTTTTCTGATGAATACTTGAAGGATTGCGCAGCACGTTGGCTGTGGGGCATGATGGGAAATGAGAGAAGCGGTGGGTGATACAGATGCATTAGCTGCCGGGCTCACGGCCAGTTGCCCCCAGAATACAAATGGTGTGTTGAGCCGTTGGTGGCGAGGCTTTCTGCAGCTGAAGCGTATCGCAGTGAACACCCGCTCGGATCCTCATCAGACCGCCGCCTCAGACATTAGGGTTCATTATTACCTAGCTTCCCCACACACGGGCGCCTCGAGGCAAATGCCAACCCGGCTGATTAGAGAGCCATTTATTCCAGCAGGTAAAGCCTCACCTCTGCTTTAACCTGCAGTAATTGCATGAAACATTAGTTCCCCTAAACGCAGGAACAGGCCTGGAGTTACATCGACTGAAGCTCATTGACCTGAATTATCCCACACGCACAGGGATTACTTGTTTGCACTGAGCACTTGTAGATGAATATATATTATACATGTTTGTTGCTGAGCGTGTAGTTTAGCCCAGCGGTAGTTGTCTTATTGAGCCAATCACTGAGCTCCTTTAGAGAAACATTTTGAAAGCAAGAAAAGGAAGCAGAACTAACCAGCGAAAACGGACAGATCTGATAACTGCAAGGTAAAAGAGGAGTGAAGAACACTTGGTCAAAAAAAAAAAAAAAAACTTAAGTTCAGTTGAGGGTTCCACATGAAACTGACAACCTGGATTAATTGTGGAAAACAGAGTTTGTGTAGAAATCAAATCTGAAAAATACTTTGATGCAGCTGATTTTGCAGCTTTCTGAAAGTTAGTCAAACACTCGTAAGATACAGTTAAAGAATCATGTTTCCATTTCCTCTCAGCTTTGTGACAAGTCTGTCTAAGAGAGCGAGCATTATCGTCCAACCAATAATAGGATTCCTCTTTGGGTAATCTCAATTTAAAGGTGCAATAAAATCTAAAATATTAGAACAGGATGAATAAAAAAGAGAAGTCAGTTCATCAGGCCCAGTGGAAGACTCAACAGCATTCAAAATGGAAACTTCAACAGCGTTACCACGATAAATTTCACTAAACTGAGAATGAGTAGACCACGAGAGTTAAGGCCCACATGCTTTTTCACAACATGAACATTAAAAACAGTAGGATTGTGGTCAGAGGAGACATCGTCTATGTTTACACCTTCTACAGCAACACCATACGACAAAATAAGGTCCTGAGTGTGACCATGGACATGGGTTACTCCATTTATATGTTGCATAAAACCAAAAGACTCCAAACTGTTACCAAATGCAGCAACCAAGGGTCGACCTGGGCAGCTCACATGTACGTTAAAATCACTCAATAATAACAGTTGATCATATGATGGCAATAATACAGGTTAATAATTCACAAAACTCTCGTATAAAAGCACTGTCAAAATTTAGTGGCCTATAGATATACTCCCAGAACACAGCAGAGGAAACAGACTCCAGCACAACACACTGTAACTCAAACCATGTGCAGCCTCACCGCCCTTGCCAGGACATCGTGGAGTACTAATAAATCTAACTACAGTCGTGTTGAGAAGAGACTGTGATGCCATGATCCGATCCAATCGAATAAAGTTCAGTTGGCGAAGATTTTAACATTCTACTCTTCTCTGGTGAAGTCGTAAACGCTGCAACGCAGACGAAGAAGCAGAATCACCAAAGACCGGGTAAACTGGAAGATGAAAAGCATATCTGTAATCCCAAGAGCGTCGTGCCAAGTTATGCCCCTCCAAACGTATTGTATCCAGGGAATTGTGTTCCTACTTTATATCTTTGGGTCAAATTCCCAATACAAATAACTTTTTTAGCTCTTCGTGTGATCTAAAATGACTTTTCTTCCTGAAGATGTATTTCACCCCAATAATTATCACTTTGTCATCATTTACTTCCCTCATTCCATTGAAGCGTGCATGAATTTCTTCTTTGAATCAGATGAACGTTGGGAACCAGATAGTTTTGGACCCCACTGACTTTCATTAGACATTAAATAAAAATAACTTTTATTTTGTATTTGAGCAACATAAGATTGAGTAAATGATGACATAATGATCATTTTTGGGTGAAACATCTCTTTAATTCACTCTTTAAGACAAAACAGGCATTGCTACAGTTTATTTTTGGGTCGAATTTCCAACAGAAATATATTTTGTGACCGTTCAATGACTCCTATTGTGATATAGTAATATTTGGTCATGCTTCTGTTCTTATTCTCATCTGGGTTCAGTTTGTGCTATAAATACTTTCCTCTGCTGAAGCAGGAGTTATTTTGGGCGAAGCATGAAGTCAGCATCTCCAGGTCTGTGTGAATCGCACATTGTTTCTGAGGAAACAAGCCAGAAATGGATCTGAACGCTATTCAGTACAGTACGATAACATGCTGAATGAACTGTATCTCAGGTATGAATCAAATAAACGTGGTCTGTCAGAAAGCCGAGGCTCCTGTGAATCAAACACTGAGGTTCTTTTGTCCTGAAAGTGCACAGAGAGGCTCTCCAAACATAAAGTGACTTCTGTTTTTCAGAGGTGCTTAAAAAAAAGCTGAAAATCCTCCAAAATGGCACTCTAGGTAACTAGTGGCTCTCTGAGAGATGGGAGCGCTACAGGCACAACCGCTGCCAAATCTGTGATTGAAAGCCTCCTGCTTTCCCTCAGGTCCTGTCGGTTCATGAAACACAGTCATATGAAGCCGTCCAAGAGACTTAGCAATCAGCCAGCGTTTCACTAATGAGCCTGTTCATCAGCTCCTCTGACAGACTCCAGTCCAATCAGACGAGGAGTGAAGAAGAAACACACTGTGAAGACACACTTATACACTGCTACTGCTCAAAAGATTGGAATCATTATAATGTATTCGAAAGAAGTCTCTTCTGCTCACCAGGGCAAAAATACAGTAAAAATAGCTAAATATTTTTTACATTTCAAACATCTGTTTTCTGTGTGAATCTGTGTTAAAGTGTAATTTATTTCTGTGATGCTCCGCTGTATTTTCAGCATCATTCCTCCAGTCTTCAGTGTCACATGATCTTCAGAAATCTGAATAATATGATGTTTTACTGCTCAAGAAACATTTCTGATTATTATCAATGCTGAACACAGAATAGAATAATATTCCACAATTTCTGTGAATAAATACAGCCTTTGTGAGCAGAACCACCAAAAACATGAATGTTTCCAATCTTTTGACTGGTAGTGTATATCTGTATTTGAAGGCGTTTGAGAACAGAGCTGGTTTATTATTCTGTGTGTTTGGCCGTCCTGGCTGACCGTCGGTCCCTAAACTCAAGGCTGATTCTCACACACAGAAGACGACGAGGAGATGAATGGAGCAGAGATGATGCCAGGTCTCGTCTCAAGGTCACACCTGTGATCTGGAACCGTAGGTGTCCCATCTTGAGTCCAAATCCTGCGGCGTTGGATCCGACTCCAGCCACCTGCTCGTGCGGGAACGCCGTTCATTTCTGCCTCGCCGTGCCAAGAGGGACTGACTTTCCCACCCTCCGACCCCATCCCGAATACCGGAGCGCTGCCAAAGCCTCGTCTGCCAGAGAGCCCATCTCTCCGACGCTCCTCTGGAAGTGTCTCCCACACACCTGCCTCCATCTCCAGTTCTCGGAGGAGTCCATCTCAGCATTTACTGGGTCATGAGACGCAGTTGCTAAAGGAAAGTAAAACTGTTTTAAATAACAACAACGACAAAAACAACAACAACAATAATAATAAATGTGATTCTTGAGCAGTAAATCATCATATTATTCAGATTTCTGAAGATCATGTGACACTGAAGACTGGAGGAATGATGCTGGAAATACAGCGGAGCATCACAGAAATACATTACACTTTAACACAGATTCACACAGAAAACAGATGATTTACATCAGAATAATATTTCACAAATAAATGTAGGCTCGGTGAGCAGAAGAGACTTCTTTAAAAATCTTATTGCTAGTGTACGCTGATAAACATGAAATTGCTAGTAAATTTTGTAAATGGTTGCAAAGAAACAGCAAGTGACTGATTGAATTAAACTGGACTTCTCTATTATTTTCATGACAACAAGGCATTCTCATTACAGTTGCTTTAAAAAGAATAACTATTAATAATTATATATTAATAATTAACCACAAAAAAAGATTTCAACTACATTTGTGTATCAAGTTAATAATTTATGTTTTGCCTTTTATGCCACTATCATAGTAAAAAAAAAAAAAAAAACTGTATTACAGTAATAAAATAATGAGATCCAAATGTTTGGATCCAGATGTTTGGATGCTGCTGTAAATGTCACGTCTAAGACACAAACTGAGTGTTTCTGGAGAAGCGTGTGAAGCTTGGTTCTGTGTCTGACCTGGAAGTGTTCGGTGATTCTCCTGCTCACTCTCTGGGGTCTGTGGAGCGATTGGCTTTAAATCAGTGCTGAAGGTTACACCGTGATGGAGGGGAAAGTGTGTCTGCTGACGTCTTATTAGTTCGTGGTCAGCTCGCATGTTCTGTGTTTCGCTCTGAGACCCCCGCTGGAGTGTTGCAGCTCCGCGTCTGTGCTCTCCTCGCATGGCCTCGCAGCAGCAAAACAAAAGATTACCCCGAGACACACCATAATTTTCAGTGATGGCACTCGTATATCACGCCGACGGCGGCAGGAACGCGCTGGAATAAAGAGCGCTGTGTGGATCAAGTTGGGAAATTTAGTCTGGAAACAATGAATGAATTGAGGTAAGAGCTGCAGAAAACTGCTGGAATCAGCAGGAGAGACATTACACCATATTACTGCTATATTTATCTGTACAGTATAAAAGAAAAGCAATATAACACTATAAAGCTAGTGTGATCATGAATTTCTAAGGCTTCTAAATGTCCAAACCTCGATCAATCTCCTCATGTCTTCTGTCTCTGATGGATAGTTTAGAGTGTTTGATCCAGTCAAAGCTCTTCTAGTGTAACTGTACAAGCGTCCAGCTTCAATATAAGGGTCCCTGAACAATTAAGCTAGATCTGTTATGGCTGTGAAATGTGTAATGAATGAAAAGTGTTACATTTACAGCAGATCTGAGTTCCTGTTATTTATTTTATTGTTTTAGGCCATTTACATTGTGCAATATTTGTGTAAATAAGCACAAATGCAGCTTCTGCTCCACCTTTGCACTGTGAATGATGTGTAAGTAATTAAGTAATTTTTACAGAACATGGACATGAATTTTGTTTCCAGCATCAAAAAGAGTTGTACTCTGTTTAGAATTGAATTGACTGATTTACGGATTCAGTTCAGTTCATTGTGAGGTAATAAAGAATCCAGATGAACTGAACTGTTTGTTATTATACACAACATATGGGCTATTTTCATAATGATATTTAAAAAAATTTCATCATTTTGTTTTCTATTTTATGTTGTATGACTCAAAAAAAAACATTTTTTTAAATGTTAATAATTAGTGTTTTCCTGCACACCTTAATAAAGATGTAAAGATGGCATTTGTGGGTGTTGAAGAGCATGTGATCGATTGAGGTAAAAGGTTAAACTGAAGTATTTGACAAAACATGTTTTAGGACTCGAATGGCCCAGGAAATCAGTTCTGGCTGGTCTGTTGACTCGATCCTCGTGTTGTTTGCTAGTAAACAGAAGCAGCTCGACGTTTGCCGTATGGGTGAGAAACACAGACTGGCCTGGATCCAGACGCACAGTCGTGTCTCAGAGCCGTCGAATCCTTCTCGTATCTGAGCACTGATCACCGTTTGCCAATGCTCTCACATGTGGCTCGTCTCATCTCCAGATGTTGAGTCTCATCCCGTTAAATTTCACTCTCATCAGGTTAAACGCTGGATCTGTACTAGTTAGTCACAGATTATCCTGCTTCTTTTGCGAATCACTGACGTTTTTCTGTTGTGCGTTTAACAGCTTCGCTTTATGCTGTATAGAATGGTGTTATGAAAGTTGTGGTTCTGAGAACAAAAATGCGGATTGGAAAGTTAAAGTGATAGTTCAGCCCAGAAATCATAATTCTGTCATGACTCTCCTTCTTCTGTGATGTTAAGCTGAATGTTAAAGACTCTCAGTCCTTATAATGAAAGTGAATGGTGACCAAGACTGTCAGAGGAAGTCATGCAGGTTTGAATGACTCAAGGTTGAGTGAATGTTGATTTTTGTGTCTCCTGTCTCTTTAAATCCGCACATGTTCTGGAATGAGTGGCATCTGCTGATGGACTGATGTCGTGGAATGCAATGGGAATCTGGCTGTTATTCCCGTGGAGGATGGGATGCGATTGTCCTTCACCTTCCATTTTATCATGTCAATTAGAGCATGCAAGCGCTCACTGGGATCACATTACATTCTGCGGGAATCCAATTTGTGCTCTGTGAAAAATGATGCTGCTTCAATTCTCCCAGTCACATGGGTCCAATTCACCAGTGCTCCCCTTGGGTCCTAATTGAATTGGCATGTCAGGGATCCAGTCCATGACTGTCAGGCTTCATGCATTATTCCACACGTGTTGATGAGTGATGGATGATGTCATCACTCGTGTGCTTGGATCCGCAGTTATGCGTGTTGCCCGCTGACATGTGACTAAACCAAGGAAACGTCCTGGTGTTTATGAGAGAGGACTAACCGATGGGTCGTTCCTGCACTTAACTACCAACACCTGACAGACAGCAGCTGTTCAACGTGAATCCCCTGCCTCAAACAGCACTGTAAACCATTGATCAGCCTGTAATAACCCATCCAGACCTTTCCCTGAGAGAACAGCAGTGAGTTGACATTGTGCGATTGGACTCTGGAGGGATGCTGATTAAACTCCAGACGCCAGTGTTAACCTTCAGACAAAGCGGCGAGAGGGCAAAGGTCAGCACAGATTGTTACAGCAGTTCTAGGGCAGCTTTGTTTGACACAAGCTTTTAATAAAGTGCTGCAGGAGCCAAATGGCCTTGAGGATTAAGAAGAAACTGTAATCTGTGTGTTTTACTCTCTGAAACACGCTAACATGCTCCTCTGAGTGCTGTGTGTGAGAGAGAGAGTGATCTGTGATGACAGGAGCAGTGATCGTCTGTCAGATTGAGCGGTCAGTCACACATGTGTCTGATGTCAGATGATGTACAGTAAACCACAGTCATGAGCAGCACAAACACAAGCATTAGAAACACGTTCAGATCACTCAAGCTGCTGCTGCGGATATATTAATAAAGCTTTTATGTTATCATAATTTCTCTGTATTTATAGTGTTTCATGACACGGGCCGTTTTAAAAGCTCTCTGGATGCTCCGTAATTACAGTGTGACACGGCTGTATACAAGAAAGATGACGAGTCATTTAGTGAATGAGCATCTTTTACAACAGAGAGTGTGTGTGTGTGTGTGTGTATACACAATTACATTGGTGCATCGAAACCCTTAGAGGAATATATCAGCAGATCATTTCAATCCTGTCGTCATTTACTTACCTAAGAATCTAATTCTTATGCAGGAGAATCATCTACACATCCAGAAACGAGATTCAGGAGTGAAACTGCTCAAGATATTGTTTTCAGTGGACTCTGAGGTTTTTCAGCTTTAAACACACATCAAAAAGCTGTCTAAATTTCTATAATATGCATTTTTTTATTTGATATTGTTTTTGTGTTTTTACATTTTAAAAAAATATATATATTTATGCAATTTACATTTTTCCATGTTTTAAATAATATTATTTTTTAAATTAATATAATGTAATGTTTAAATTATTTTATTTAAATCAAATGAATTAAATTATTTTCACTTTTAATGTCATTTACATTTTGTTTTTTCATGCATTAAAAACAATTTTAAGTCTAAATTAAGTTAGGTTTTTTTGCATCTTTAATATTAATGCAATTGAATGATTGTTCCCCCGCTTTAAAATGAATATTAATGTAATTAAACTAGGTTAAGTTCCAAATAGGAGAAGCACTCACTGTGAGTGTGTGTGTGTAAGCAGTATATTCCAGTCTTCTGTGTTTCTCGTATGAGGAACAGACCCAAACTGAAGCCAGTGTTGCTCTCAAATGTCATTTTAACGTCTGTAGTGTATGAGGATGTGATGTGTGTCGTCTCAATCTCAAACCATGGGCTTTTCCTGCGGTGCTTCAGGAGCTTTTATTACTGCAGATCCAGCTGACGACTTTAACGGCGTGCCGTGTGCCGAGAGAGAGCGGAGTGTGAAAGAACGCTGCGGTGTTTGATTGCGGTCGCGGCCTGAGATCATGTGAACATGAAGATTATATAGTTTCAAGTACAGATCCAGAAATAAGAGCAGAACAGCGCCAGACCTCAATCATTCCTGTGTCATCTGCTGATCTCTCTGAACATTACTGTCAAATTACAGATTAACGTAAGACTGCGCTCGCACATTCACTCCGGTTAAAGCACTAGACTAGTCAGAAATACACACGCTATATAGAAAACCTGCATGATTATAAGTTTAGATGTGGTTTCCGTCCTGTCGTCCAGCTCTAAACCTCTCAATGTGGACAGTCATGAACATCATGGATTCCTGTAAAGCTGCTTTGAAATAATGTGTGTTCTGTAAAGAACTAAACAGTTAGTGGTGTATTTTAAGTCCATCATCACTAGGTCAAGTGCATATGATTTTCCTGACCACCCTGTTTCTGTGGTAAGTGTAGTTAGTGGCGTAATTACAGCCGGAAATATTCATTTTACTATCGCTGAGTAACTATTGTAGCTTTTAATATGTTTGAATCAGAGTTTTTGTTATTCATTTTAATTTTGCAAATTCTGTTTCAGTATTTTTTTCTGGAATTGCAATCTTTTAAAATCTATCCAAATGAAAACATAACAGTTCCTTTAAAACAGAACAATGGTAATAAAGTAGGCTCTACCTACTTTCAATCATTTATGTGAGATCAGTGGTAGCTCGACGGGGGAGCTCCCCCAAAATTTTGAGGCAAAAAGGAGGATGATTTAATGTTAATAAAATTCTCAATTCATTTCATTTCATGTGTCAGAATGTATGTAATTTTGTTTGTAATTTCACAGTTGCAAAACCATTATGTGAAAGTGCTGAATCTCAGAATCAGAATCAGAATCAGAATGGGCTTTTATTGCCAGGTATGTTTACACATACGAGGAATTTGTTTTCGTGACAGAAGCTCCGCAGTACAACAGAATGACAGCGACAGAACATAAAACACATAATAAAAGAATATAAAAATACAAAAAATACAAATAAGTAGACAAGGAATGACAATATACAAATTGACAATTGTAGGCAGGTATATTACAAAAATGCAGTTATGTATGTACATGTATATTGTGTGCAAAATTTAAGTGTATACTAAGTATGTGTGTTAGATAAATTAAGTGTATGTGTATATAAATATAAAGTGTAGTGTGTTCAGTGTGTATCAGCTGTTCATTAGATGGATTGCCTGAGGGAAGAAACTGTTCCTGTGTCTGGTCGTTCTGGTGCTCAGTGCTCTGTAGCGTCGACCAGATGGCAACAGTTCAAAGAGGGAGTGTGCTGGATGTGAGGGGTCCAGAGTGATTTTAACAGCCCTTTTGCTCACTCTGGATAAGTACAGTTCTTGAATAGATGGGAGAGTTGAACCGATGATTCGCTCAGCAGTCCGGACTACCCTCTGTAGTCTTCTGAGGTCAGATTTAGAAGCTGAGCTGAACCAGACAGCTACTGAAGTGCAGAGGATGGATTCGATGATGGTGGAGTAGAACTGTTCCAGATCCTGTGGCAGGTTAAACTTCCTCAGCTGGCGAAGGAAGTACAACCTCTGCTGGGCCTTTTTCACAATGGAGTCAATGTGAATGTCCCACTTCAGGTCCTGAGAGATAGTGGTGCCCAGGAACCTGAATGACTCCACTGCAGTCACAGTGCTGTTCATGATGGTGAGTGGGGGGAGAGCAGGGGGGTTTCTCCTGAAGTCCACGATCATCTCCACTGTTTTGAGCGTGTTAAGCTCCAGGTTGTTGAGAGTGCACCAGACAGCCAGCTCTTTAACCTCCTGTCTGTAAGCAGACTCGTCACCGTCCTGAATGAGGCCGATGAGTGTGGTGTCATCTGCAAACTTCAGGAGCTTGACAGAGGGGTCCTTAGATGTGCAATCATTAGTGTACAGGGAGAAGAGCAGTGGGGAGAGAACACAGCCCTGGGGAGCTCCGGTGCTGATTGTACGGGTGCTGGATGTGTATTTTCGATGTTTACTGCATCGTCCACAGACCTGTTTGCTCTGTAGGCAAACTGAAGAGGATCTAGCAAGGGTCCAGTGATGTCCTTCAGGTGGGCCAGCACCAGTTTTTCAAATGACTTCATGACTACAGACGTTAGAGCCACAGGCCTGTAGTCATTTAGTCCTGTAATTTTGGATTTCTTTGGGATGGGGATGATGGTGGAGCGTTTGAAGCATGAAGGGACTTCGCACAGCTCCAGCGATCTGTTGAAGATCTTTGTGAAGATGGGGGCCAGCTGGTCAGCACAGGATTTCAGACAGGCTGGTGTAACACAATCTGGGCCTGGTGCTTTTTTCCTTTTCTGCTTCCGGAAGACCTGGCGCACCGCATCCTCGCTGATCTGTATTGCAGGTGTGGGGGAGAGGGGGGATGCAGGAGGTGTGAATTGTAAGAGCGCTTGATTGGAGAGGTGTTCAGGGTTGGTTGCAGGAGCTGTTAATGGTGTGAACGGTTGTTTGGAGAGGCATTCAGGGTTGGTTGCAGGAGCTGTTAATGGTGTGAACGGTTGTTTGGAGAGGCATTCAGGGTTGGTTGCAGGAGTTGTTATTGGTGTGAACGGTTGTGTGGAGAGGTGTTCAGGGCAGGTGATGGGTGTTCTTTCAAACCTGCAGTAAAACTCGTTCAGATCGTCTGCCAGTCGTTGATTCTCCACAGTGCTGGGGGGTGGTGTCTTGTAATTGGTGATCTTCTTTAGACTTTTCCACACTGATGCGGAGTCGTTCAAAGTGAACTGAGTCCTTATTTTTTCAGAATAATTCCTCTTTGCCACTCTGATCTCCTTTTCCAGTGTGTATTTAGCCTGTTTATACAAGACATTGTCCCCCTTCCTGTAAGCATCTTCTTTGGCCTGACGGAGCTGTCTGAGTTTTGCAGTGAACCACGGTTTGTCATTGTTGTAATTTAGTTGAGTCTTGGTAGGAATACACATATCCTCACAGAAACTGATATATGATGTTACGGTCTCTGTGAGTTCGTCCAGATCGGTGGAAGCAGCTTCAAAAACACTCCAATCAGTGAGGTCAAAACAAGATTGTAAATCCTGCTCTACTTCATTAGTCCATCTTTTTACAGTCCTTAATACAGGTTTAGCTGATTTTAGTTTCTGCCTGTAGGTCGGTATAAGATGAACCAGAAGGTGATTAGAACATCCCAAAGCTGCTCATGGAACAGAGTGATATGCATCCTTTATTGTTGTGTAACAGTGATCCAATATATTACTGTCTCTGGTGGGACATGTAACATGCTGTCTGTATTTTGGCAGTTCACGGGAGAGATTGGCTTTATTAAAGTCCCCGAGAATAATTAAAACAGAGTCCGGGTGTTGTTGTTCTGTGTCTGTGATCTGATCAGCGAGTTTCTGTAAAGCCAGACTTACTTGCGCTTGCGGAGGGATGTAAACACTAACCAGAATGAGCGAGTGAAACTCCCGCGGCGAATAGAACGGCTTGCAGTTGACAAACTGCATTTCTAGATTAGGACAGCACATCTTCTTTAACACAATTACATCTGTACACCACCGTTCATTGATGTAAAAGCATGTCCCGCCGCCGCGCGATTTCCCCGTTGATTCTGCGTCGCGATCCGCTCTAAACAGCTGAAAGCCCGGCAGATGGAGCGCGCTGTCCGGTATGGCGTCATTCAGCCAGGTTTCCGTGAAACACAGAGCAGCAGAGTGTGTGAAATCCTTATTTGTCCGAGAAAGCAGAAGGAGTTCGTCCGTTTTGTTGGGTAGAGAGCGTAGATTTGCCAGATGGATGCTAGGCAACGGCGTTCGAAATCCGCGCTTCCTGAGTCTGACGAGTGCGCCAGCTCGCTTTCCCCGCCTGCGCGACCTGAAGCGTTTGATCAGCGCCGCTGCTCCTCCGATAACAATATTCAGTAAAACGTCTGAATAATTGAAATCCGGAAAAACATCTTGTGGTGCGTTCTGCCGAATGTTCAGCAGTTCATCCCTGGTGAAACTGATTGCAGGAATATAACTAAAGACAGGACAAACTAACAAAAAGACAAAAACATATGCAGAGCACGTCACGGAGGCAGCCATCCTGTACCGGCGCCAAGTCAACCCAGCTGAATCTGCTGATGTAATCACAACCGTTAAGTGATAGAAATCCCCACCTGGGGAAAAATAGCCAATCAGCATTGAGTGTTCACTTTCAGCGCTGAGGAGTGTTGAGAAAAGGAACATCATAGAGTAGGCTAGCTTCCCTTCTGCTGTATCAACCAACCATCATAGAGACGTGAATTATGTGCTATTAGTTTGAACGTCTCCCGGAGCGGCTGGGTTGAGCATTTACCAAGTATTTATGATGAGTAGCGATATTGGATATTTTTTATCTCCAGCAGCTGTCATTCAGACAGTATATATACAAATTTAAAATGAAGGGAGCTAGAAGTATAGGCTACAGAAGTAGGACTAATTAAATAACACAACAGGCAGCTCTCTTTTAACACAGACTTTTAAGAGGGGATGGTTGTTTGTTTCAAGTGATAGGTCAGATAAGTGAGTTTATATTATCTTGCTGTACTGTGTGTCTATCGTTTTCTTAACATTTTCTGACTAAAAGCCATCAAAAAGCCATTTTAATAATTGGCAGGGATCCCCAGACCAATACAATGTGTGTGCCTCCTCTATTTTAAAACCCACGAGCCGCCACTGGATGAGATGATAATAAAACAGAGGTCCCACACTCACTCACTCACACACATACACACACACACACACACATACACACACACTCATGCACAGACACACACACACATTCACACTCATACACACACACACACACACACACACACACACACACACACACACACACACACACACATTCACACTCATACACACACACACACACACTCATGCACACACACACACACATGCACACACACACACACACACACACACACACACATGCACACACACATACACACTCATGCACACACACACACACACACACACACACACACACACACACACACACACATTTGATTATTTTATTTGGAATGACAAATACTAATTAGAACAACAGCATCCAAATATTCACAAAGAGCCTATTATGTTTCACCTGACAATAAAGGCAATGCAAGTTGCAACCACATTCAAAGAGTAGGCTATGGATAAAGGTGACATCGTCTTCTCCAAACATGCAGACTGCCTATGATTGCTGACACAGAACAATATCTGGCTGTTTGCTTAGAGCTCTTTTTACTCAGTCCAGCAATCTGCAAGCCTCTGACACATAATCTGTGCACATGTCCCAAGCTACCAAAAATAAGAATAATCAGTTTGATCCTGTAACCACACACTGCCAAAGCATTTGTTAATGACTGATACTTTAACATTTTCTCAGAAAAGCACAAATCCATGTAAAGATCAAAACAACAGCCCACTTCCAGGATC
>NC_081758.1:43770664-43793164 GCF_963082965.1 Carassius carassius | reverse complement strand
TATAAATTATTATTAGGATCCATTATACCTAATTATTATTATATATTATATATATATATATATATTAGTTAATAAATAATGACATAAATTATTTTTATTTTTGACAAATTAAGTGTATATAAATTAATAATAAATAAAAATGAATAAATATCAACTATATATATATAATGTATGTATAATTTTGAATAGAAAGAGCGATTGGTCGGTGTTTTCTCTGTGACTCAGTGTGAGTTTGATTAGATTCCAGATTTGATTGTATGTTTTGTTGTGTTTCTGTTTCAGGTTATAGTTTAACTGCTTCTGTTCCATCTCAGTGTCCGTCCTAATCAATCGCTCCATCCATCCGTCTTTCTGCTCAATCATCCGTCCATCAATCACTCCGATCGATCGGGGCAGTGATCTGATGCTGGGATTCAATCTGAGACCAGAACACGCTTCTGACAGACAGACAGACTCTCATAATCACTTGATTTAATGTGATTTCATGTCATAAATCAGTGTTTTAATCCAGATTAGCTGCTGATCTTTCATATAATCGGAGTCGTTTGCATTACACAACCAATCATTACACAACTCAGTCTTATGAGCCGCATCTTCAGTGCACCACACAGAGAGGAAGGATTTGAGCAAACATATAGATGAACTCCTGTCCACTCTCTCACATCTCCTGATCTCTTCATTATGGCCGGTCACCATGGTTACGGTGTGTCCAGTCACCTTATCGATCTCAGACACACACTCTCACACACACTCCTGTAGGTCAGTCATCAGTAGTTTGACCTTATGAGTTAAACACTGAGAAAACATTAAAACTCATTCTGGTTTCAAAACATTAAAACATTCTGGTTTCAATGTTAGCATTTCCCACAATGCAACACTCTCAGAAAGACGGTCACTTTCTACTGTGACAAACTAGAAACAACAAGTTAATATGCTTTAGTGCTCACACACACACAAGTCTGACCTTTGCATTTAATCCCAATAATCCCGTTCTGAGAGTGTTGAACTCACTGCAACATCTTTAATCATTTAAAGCTTCCGGTCTGCGGTCGAGAGAGAGAGAGACCGAGAGAGAGAGAGAGAGAGAGAGGCCCTAAAGAAAGAAAACCTATATTAGTTTTACTGTAAGAGGCAAAGTCAAAAATGTCCCGTACCAGATGCAAGTTATCTTGTATCGATCTATTTTTTATACAATATGACTGATCTTTATGTATTATTGTATGCAGTACATTATTTACCCTATTGGCCAAACATTTTGAAAAAATCTTATAATCAGAACCTAAAATTGCTACAGGTCTCCAGTTCTTTAACAATGTCAGGTCACCCTTTTTAGGGAGAAGTGTAAGAACTGCCCGCTGACAACTCAGAGGAAGCACAGCTTCTTTGATACATTTTTTGATTACCTCACAATAATCAGCACCAATAACATTCCAAAAAAACTTGTAAAATTCAGCAGGTAATCCATCCAGTCCTGGGGTACGTCCTGAGGAAAGTCCCATAACAGCGTCAGTGATCTCTTCAAAAGTGATTTCAGTGTCTAAAGATTGTTTGTGTTCCAATGTTAAAACAGGAAGATCTTCCTGCTCTTCAGTTCTCTGTTCTGCACTTTCACTCTTTCGCTGATCGGTATCATTTACATCCCCTCGAGAAGTAGATGCACGTTGGTCTTTATGCGGACATGCAAAACGTTTATGACCCAAGACTCCGCATTCATAGCACTTTAGGTTCTCAGTGCTGGCGTAAACCATGTATGAATTCTCCCCGTGATTAACACGGAAAGAGACTTCTAACGTACGATCCGGTGAATTCAAAAACATAAAGACGTCTGAACGAGAGGACGTGTTTAAGCGCATTATTTTTACATCCAAGCGGAATCATTCTTACAGGGCTTGTGATCTTTCCAAACCTCTGCAGTTCTTTCGTGATGGTCTCGTTAGTTATAAACGGCGGAACGTTTGAAATGATGATCTTCGTTGCTGGAGCGGATATCGGGGTTATCGTAACAAACGCTTCCCTTACCCATATTCCATTCCGGCGTCTGAAAGACCGCGCAACCAGAACAAAAACCTTTTGTTTTTACTATTTATAAACTAATTAGTGAGGGGAAAAAGAAAAAATGGGAGAAAAAAATAAGTTTGAAAACAAAGTTTTCCACAATCGCTCTCACAGCCACGCTCCGCTCGCTCCACAAACGCCCACACATGCGCACGAGAGAGAGAGAGAGAGAGAGACAGAGAGAGAGAGAGAGAGAGAGAGAGAGAGGGGGAGAGAGACAGAGGGAGAGAGAGAGAGAGAGAGAGAGAGAGAGAGAGGGGAGAGAGACAGAGGGAGAGAGGAGAGAGAGAGAGAGAGAGGGGGAGAGAGAGAGAGAGAGCGAGGGGGAGAGAGACAGAGGGAGAGAGAGAGAGAGAGAGAGAGAGACAGAGGGAGAGAGAGAGAGAGAGGGGGAGAGGAGCACAGAGGGATGAGAGAGAGAGAGAGAGAGAGAGAGAGAGAGAGAGAGAGAGAGACAGAGGGAGAGAGAGAGATGTAGAGAGAGAGAGAGAGAGAGGGGGGGAGAGAGACAGAGGGAGAGAGAGAGAGAGAGAGAGAGAGGGAGAGAGAGAGAGAGAGCGAGGGGAGAGAGACAGAGGGAGAGAGAGAGAGAGAGAGAGAGAGACAGAGGGAGAGAGAGAGAGAGAGGGGGAGAGAGACAGAGGGAGAGAGAGAGAGAGAGAGAGAGAGAGAGACAGAGGGAGAGAGAGAGAGAGAGGAGAGGGGGAGAGAGGACAGAGGGAGAGAGAGAGAGAGAGAGAGAGAGGGGGAGAGAGACAGAGGGATGAGAGAGAGAGAGAGGGGGGGAGAGAGACAGAGGGAGAGGGAGAGAGAGAGAGAGATGAGAGGGGGAGAGAGACAGAGGGAGAGAGAGAGAGAGAGAGAGAGAGACAGAGGGAGAGAGAGAGAGAGAGGGGGAGAGAGACAGAGGGAGAGAGAGAGAGAGAGAGAGAGAGAGAGAGAGACAGAGGGAGAGAGAGAGAGAGGAGAGGGGAGATGAGAGAGAGAGAGAGAGGAGAGGGGGGAGAGAGACAGAGGGAGAGAGAGAGAGAGAGAGAGAGAGAGAGGGGGGGGAGAGAGACAGAGGGAGAGAGAGAGAGAGAGAGAGAGAGAGACAGAGAGAGAGAGAGAGATGAGAAGAGAGAGAGAGAGAGACAGAGGGAGAGAGAGAGAGAGAGAGAGAGAGAGAGAGAGGGGGAGAGAGACAGAGGGAGACAGAGAGAGAGAGAGAGAGAGAGAGAGAGAGAGAGAGACAGAGAGAGAGAGAGAGAGGGAGAGAGAGAGAGAGAGAGGGGGAGAGAGACAGAGGGAGAGAGAGAGAGAGAGAGAGGGAGAGAGACAGAGGGAGAGAGAGAGAGAGAGAGAGAGAGATAGGGGGAGAGAGAGACAGAGAGAGAGAGAGAGAGGGGGAGAGAGACAGAGGGGAGGAGAGAGTGGGGGGGGGGGGAGAGAGACAGAGGGAGAGAGAGAGAGAGAGAGGGGGGGGACAGAGGGAGAGAGAGAGAGAGAGAGAGAGAGAGAGAGAGAGAGACAGAGAGAGAGAGAGAGAGGGAGAGAGAGAGAGGGGGAGAGAGACAGAGGGAGAGAGAGAGAGGGAGAGAGAGAGAGAGAGGGGGGGGGAGAGAGACAGAGGGAGAGAGAGAGAGAGAGAGAGAGAGAGGGAGAGAGACAGAGGGAGAGAGAGAGAGAGAGGGGGGGGGAGACAGAGGGAGAGAGAGAGAGAGAGAGAGAGAGAGAGAGAGAGAGAGAGAGAGAGAGGGGGGGGGAGACAGAGGGAGAGAGAGAGAGAGAGAGAGAGAGAGAGAGAGAGAGAGCAACCCATAAACACCATCAATATCAGAACTTACAGTGAGGAACATAAAATTAGACCCTACAACATCTAGCTTTACTTTTCTGTCTTAAAAGTTAGTTGTAAATGATCAAACTCTGCTGTCCTCATGTCTTGTGTCTCTGATGGATAGTTTAGATGTTTTATCCAGTCAAAGCTCTTCTAGTGTAACTGTACAAGCGTCCAGCTTCAGCTCGACTCAGATCTTGTCTGATTGTGATCAAGTAAAGGTCAGAATAAGGTCAGTAATATCTCCAGATGAACTCTTCCTGGACTGAAGCAGCTCAGCTTTACTTGATTCCCCATCAATCATGTTTCAGAGTCTCAAATCTGATCCTCAGGATCTTTTGAGGAGCGTTTGTTTCAAAATGATCATCCTGTCATGATCTACTCCATCAAACCTGTGAGAACTTCTCTCTTCAGTGAATCACAAAAGAAGCAATTCTGAGTGTTTTATTGTCCTTTCAATTAAAGTCAATGGGGTTCAAATTAGTTTGGCTTTACTTTTTATCAACCAGAGTTGATAATGCTCAAAAATATTAAAAGTTATAGACATTATAGACAAGTGCTTTGAAAATTTTTCACCACACTGAATTTGTTTATTATTTGATATAAACATACATGAAATCAGTCCTGGAGCAATCTAAAAAGTTTTATAAGCTTTCTATTGAAAAACAGCGATCTGTCGTCGATGCTTGAGGCATAAATCTTTATAATGATATATAGTTTGTCAAGATTAAATTTGTCTCGTTTCATTTAATCTATTCGTAAACACTGACATGTGAAAACAAGGAGAGTTCAGTACGCCGTCGTCCAGGTGTGCGTTAACAGGTTTTAATGTTCCACTGGTTTATAATGACACAAGGGTTTCTACATGATGACAAAAAAACTAAGCTATAATAATGATTGTTTTTATTTTGTCAACTATTTATTTATTTTAGCATCTTGTGATAATTAATCACTGGCTCCTCAGTGTTTGTGAAGAGCAGAGGCTCCGGCGATTCGCTTCTTCATTGAGTTTCATGCACATGCGTGTGTTTAATGCAGCATAGGTACGAGACCTTGAGTTCTCTAACGCCGCTGCTCATTTGACTAAAGCACAATTACCCAGGAAAACTGAATAAATTATGCAAATCAGCCTTTAACTTCCTTCCTTGCAAAGTAGGAATTGCCCCGCTTTATAGGAAGAGACACCAGTGACGTAGACATGTGGGAGCGTGTTTAAACAAGGAGTTTTAGAAGTGCGTGGTTGACTCTTAACGTTTTTAAAGAATATCTCTTCGAATTTGAGACGTTAGTCTTTATGACCTTACAGATATACTTTATGAACCAAGTTCTTGTAACACTCCAAATAGAAAGGAAAATTTTAAATCGCATCATATGACTCCTTTAAATAATGCACATGCAATTTCTTAATCTATAAAAATATTTCATGATATATATGTAAAATGGCACATGGGCAGGTGTGCTGGTGAAATGCATAGCTGCAGCTCTACGATACTTATGCAAACTCCGTGATCGTGTTTAAACACAGAATAGCAGCGTGAGACAGTGAGCACGAGCCGCCTGGAGTGTTGAAACTCAGACAAGCACGATTACGTTAATGAAGCGCCGCTATCGTGCTGATGGACGCATGGCTCCACTCATCCATCTCAATAGCTCAGCGCCAGCCTGTGGAAATTAGCATGTGTCTTTATCAAAGCCATGAGTCTCTCTTTCACTCTCTATGACTGCCGTCCACGACACATGATTTATATCCATCTGCACAAAACAAACCGCACCAAATTACTCAGTCAACTGTTGCATATTAATTACACAGATCGCTCTGGCCTCTGATCTCTCAAAGAACATGCACCTGAGACAAGCAGCAATGGGATTGGCTGAGCGTGAAGCATGCTGGGACAAACACTTGGCCCTCATAAGTGCTGGTTTGGAGCACGTTTGACAGACTGTGGCACCCGCGGGACGCTGCTAACAAGCCCGGTGTTCTCAGGTGTTCTGGATCCAGACTGGAGCTTGTGTAAATCCAAGTTACCATGGGATGGAAATCCCAGCAGAATCAGAGAAACAAATAGAGACAAATGCTAAAGAATAATAATGCACATTTGATACAACTCATTGTCAGTTAGTCACAAATTATGAGATGCATTATTCATATGCTTGGCGAAAGAGATGTGTTTTTAATCTAGATTTAAACAGAGAGAGTGTGTCTGAACCCCGAACATTATCAGGAAGGCTATTCCAGAGTTTGGGAGCCAAATGTGAGAAAGCTCTACCTCCTTTAGTGGACTTTGCTATCCTAGGAACTACCAAAAGTCCAGCGTTTTGTGACCTTAGGGTGCGTGATGGGTTGTAGCGTGGTAGAAGGCTAGTTAGGTACGCAGGAGCTAAACCATTTAGGGCCTTATAGGTAAGTAATGATAATTTGTAACTGATACAGAACTTAATAGGTAGCCAGTGCAGAGACTGTAAAATTGGGGGAATATGATCATATTTTCTTGACCTGGTAAGGACTCTAGCTGCTGTATTTTGGACGACCTGTAGCTTGTTTATTGACGAAGCAGGACAACCACCTAGAAGTGCATTACAATAGTCCAGTCTAGAGGTCATGAATGCATGAACTAGCTTTTCTGCATCAGAAACAGATAACATGTTTCGTAGCTTGGCAATGTTTCTAAGATGGAAGAATCTGCTAGAAGTCTCAGAGATATCAGTTTACATGCATTCTAAATCATAAACATCTTAAAGAAAATCTTCTACACGTCTATTTGTCATCTGATAAAAAAACGTCCTGTAGATGTATTCAAAATTAGAAAACATTCTAAAAAATATGTCTTCCAGATGTGAATGTGAGGTCAAATATCTGTGATGGACGTGTGCTGTCAGGGCTTTGATCTCATGCAACTGTCCATTGAGAGCTAACACAATTCACAGTCTTCTTAACAATGACTGAGACATGAATTTACAGCATTATATGGTGAAATGTAGCCTACATTAGATCACAGACAATCATACAATTTTTTGCTTGAATTAATGCCTCATTAGAGCCATTAAAGCACTCCGGAGACGAATCCGCATCATCCTGACCTTCAACACAAACACAGTGAGCTGATGGAGTGTCTGAAGATGATTCTGATCCACATTTCCCTCCATTATTAATAGATGCTCAAGATTCACATCTCAGCATGAGACTGAACCAATGGAGCTCTAACACACACACACACACACACACACACACACACATACACTTCTCACACAAAACTACAGGCATTTTTTTTTTCTCAAAACACTTAACTCTGTAAGATTTATAAGCTTGTTTTCTCATGGGGACCTAAAAATGTCCCCACAAGGACAAAATGTACTGGTATTACTGTCCTTGAGGGGACATTTTATCTTCATAACATAGTGAACGCTAAACTCATTCTCTCTCTCTCTCTCTCTATCAGTCTCTCGTCTGTGGTTTAGTTTTGATCAGGGTCATTCTCATCCCGTGTGTTTGTCATATTTTCTCAGTATGAATGGTTTTTCTGATGGTCTCTCTGACCTCCGTGTGTGTTAGAACAGCAGCAGGATAATAACGTCCTGCTCGTCCTCATCAAACCACACAAAGCACTGGCATGTTGGTTTCAATCTGTGTCGGGTGGCTACTGCCGTCTCTGTAGTCGCGTTCAGTCACAGTTTCTCTGAGACAGAGTCTCTCCAATGCTTTCTCTCATAATCACTTTCTGTGAGATGAAGAACAGGATGAGTTTGTGTCTCTATCCAGCGAATCTGCACTCAGTGTGACGCCTGTGCAGCTCTGCAGCCTTTAACTGATCATCAGGAGAACCTCTGCTGCTTCAGCCTGAGCCTGGAGACACACAATTCACAATCCAGCCATTCATCCATCTATCCATCCATCCATCCATCATCCTCCCATCCGTCTGTCCGTCTGTCCGTCCATCCATTCATCCATCCATCCATCATCCTCCCATCCATCTGTCCGTCCATCCATCCATCCATCCATCCATCATCCTCCCATCCGTCTGTCCGTCCATCCATTCATCCATCCATCCATCATCCTCCCATCCATCTGTCCGTCCATCCATCCATCCATCATCCTCCCATCCGTCTGTCCGTCCATCCATTCATCCATCCATCCATCATCCTCCCATCCATCTGTCCGTCCATCCATCCATCCATCCATCATCCTCCCATCCGTCTGTCCGTCCATCCATTCATCCATCCATCCATCATCCTCCCATCCATCTGTCCGTCCATCCATCCATCCATCCATCATCCTCCCATCCGTCTGTCCGTCCATCCATTCATCCATCCATCATCCTCCCATCCATCTGTCCATCCATCCATCCATCCATCATCCTCCCATCCGTCTGTCCATCCATCCATTCATCCATCCATCCATCATCCTCCCATCCATCTGTCCGTCCATCCATCTATTCATCTATCCATCATCCATCTGTCCGTCCATCCATCCATCTATCCATCATCCATCCATCCATCATCCTCCCATCCATCTGTCTGTCCATCCATCCATCCATCCATCCATCATCCTCCCATCCGTCTGTCCGTCCATCTATTCATCCATCCATCTGTCCATCCATCTGTCCACATTGGCCATCTGTCCATCTTCCGTCCATCCATCCATCCTATATATATATCATTTATAGCTTGCAGTATGGCCTGGACTTGAAAATGTTCACACAGAGAAGCATGTACAGTACATGGTGGGACAGGATTGTCTCCATGAGGCACTGATGTGATGCTGAAAGTCTGTCTGTGTGACATAGATGAGACTTACTGTAGATGTGTTTTAGTAAAACAGTGAGACTCATATCTTCAGATGAAGTGTATGTGTGTGTGTGTGAGAAACATCAGATCCACACCCGTCCGTCTGTGTCATAGCACACGCAGAGCGAGTCGTTCTGTCAGACTATCAAATTAAAATCTGCCACCGAGGGAAGCCTGTCAGGTTTTTTTCTATTACATCTGCTTCAGTACGTCAAATAAAGGATGCTCTCCATCTCTCCTCACATCAGTGCTGCTCCGTCCCGTCCCATTTCTTCTGTCCTCTTTTTGTCTTTGTAAAAGTTTTTCCATCTCAGGACAGCATCCATGAAGATGAGCGATGGAGACGAGAAGCTGCAGATGTGTTTGAGATTCATCAGAGAGTCTTCTTCTGTGTGTGTGTGTGTGTGTGTGTGTGTGTGTGTGTGTCTCAAGAGCTCGTCTAAACCAGCATTTCTGTGCATCTTCTGGGCTGATTTTGATGGAAGTCTGCAACTCTGCTGAATTAATTTTACGTTAAATAGAGCTAAAGTCCTTGGCTGCACACTGAATGTGTTCTCCTTCTGATGTGTTCCATGTTCTTAAACTTGTTAGTCCATATGGTCAAAAGTTTAGAATAATTAAGATTATTTAGTGTAACTTCTGCTCACCAAGACTGCATCAAAAATACAGCAAAAATGGCAAAATATTATTAAAAGTTCAAACAGCTGTTTTCTTTGTAAATCTATTGTAAAATGTAATTTATTCCTGTGATGAAAACTGTATTTTAAAAATAACTAAAATAATAAAATAATATTTTATATTTTTTGCGAAAACATGATGAATAACAATTCAAATGTTTGGGTTAATTATTTATTTATTTATTTTAAAAGAAAGAAATTAATACTTTTATTCTGCAAAGACGCATTAAATTGAACAAAAGTGACAGTAAATACATTTATGAAGTGACAAAAGCTTTATATGTCAAATAAATGCTTTTCTTTTAAACTTTTAAAAGGATCTGTGTATCCTGAAAAATAAAATGTATCACAGTTTCCACAAAAATATCGTTCAGCTGTTTTCAACATTGATAATAATTAGAAATGTTTCTTGAGCAGTAAATCATCATATTAGAATGATTCCTGAAGATCATGTGACACTGAAGATTGGAGTAATGATGACATAATAACTTAAAGCAGATTGCCCTTGTTTTGTGTGAACCCTTGGTATTTCTAACTGACTCAATCCTAATCATCTGAGTGGTCTGTTAAGCCTATATTCAGTGAACATATCTGAAATATATTTCGGTTCTAGGTCTTTAAGTGACTTATATACAAGTGAAAGTACTTGAAAATCAATCCTAAATGTAACTGGAAGCCAGTGTAAGGACCTGAGGACTGGTGTGATACGCTCAGATGTTCTGGTTCTAGTCAGAATCCTGGCAGCAGCGTTCTGGATGAGCTGCAGCTGTCTAATGACATGACTACTGAAACTAAGGTCTGTCTCCAGAATCACACCTGGTTCCTGACTTGATTTTTAGTTGTTTGACCCCTAGAGTCAAGGTATGCATTCACCTTGAACACTTCATCTTTGTTTCCAAATGCAATGACTCAGTTTTTTCCTTGTTTAACTGAAGAAAGTTCTGGCACATCCAACTATAAATTTCATCAATGCATTGGCAGAGGGAGTCAATGGGGCTGTAGTCATTTGGAGATAAGGCTAGGTAAATTTGGGTATCATCAGCATAACTGTGATGGGCAATTTGGTTCTTTCTCATTATTTGACTTAGTGGAAGCATATACAAGCTAAACATGAGCAGTGCAAGAATTGAGCCTTGTGGGACTCCGCATGTCATGGACGTACACTTAGACTTATGCTTTCCTAAACTCAAATAATAGCTCTCCCTTCTAAGTATGACCTGAACCATTTGAGTACCATCCCAGAAAGCCCGACCCAGTTTTCCAGTCTCTCTAGTAGTATGTTATGATCAACAGTGTCAAACGCAGCACTGAGATCTAGCAATACCAGCACCGATATTTTGCCAGAGTCACAATTTAAGCGAATATCATTTATTATCTTAATGAGTGCTGTCTCTGTGCTGTGATGCAATCGGAAACCAGATTGAAAATTTTAAGTATTTGTTCAGCTGATTTACAAACTACATTTTCAAGTTATTGGTGTATAGTTGCTCAATATGGGGTTGTCAAGATTTCAGAGAGTTTGGAAAAGTCCCAGAAAAAAGTGAAGCATTCACCACTTCTAAGAGATCTGCTTCTAAACTGTTTAGCACCCCTTTAAAAAAAAAAAAATGTATATATATATATATATATATATATAGAGGGAAGGTGTCCAGGAGGCATCCAGAATGCCCGAGCCACCTCAGCTGGCTCCTCTCGATATGGTGGAGCAGCGGCTCTACTCTGAGATCCTCCCGAGTGGCAGAGCTCCTCACCGTATCTCTAAGGGAGCGCTCAGCCACCCTGCGGAGAAAGCTCATTTTGGCCGCCTGTATCCAGGATCTTGTCCTTTCGGTTATGACCCCCAGCTCATGACCATAGGTGAGAGTAGGAACGTAGATTGACCGGTAAATCGAGAGCTTCGCCTTGCAGCTCAGCTCCTTCTTCACCACGACAGACCGGTACATTGACCGCATCACTGCAGAAGCTGCACCTATCCGCCTGTCAATCTCCCGCTCCATCCTTCCCTATTTCGTAAACAAGACCCCAAGATACTTGAACTCCTCCACTTGAGGCAGGAGCTCTCCTCCAACCTGAAGGGGACATGCCACCTTTTTCCGGCCGAGAACCATGGCCTCGGACTTGGAGGTGCTGATTCTTATCCCAGCCATTTCACACTCGGCTGCAAACCGTCCCAGTGCATGCTGAAGGTCCTGGCCCGATGAAGCCAACATGACAACATCATCTGCAAAAAGCAGAGACGAAACCGGACACCCTCTGGCCCCTGGCTGCGCCTAGAAATCCTGTCCATAAAAATAATGAACAGGACCGGTGATAAAGGGCAGCCCTGCCAGAGTCCAACATGCACCGGGAACAAGTCTGACTTACAGCTGTCAATGCGAACCAAGCTCCTGCTCCGGTCATACAGGGATCGGACAGCCCTTAACAGAGGGCCCTGTACCCCATACTCCCGGAGCACCCCCCACAAGAGGCCTCGGGGGACACGGTCAAATGCCTTCTCCATATCCACAAAACAAATGTGTACTGGTTGGGCAAACTCCCATGAACCCTCCAGCACCCTGGTGAGGGTATAAAGCTGGTCCAGCGTTCCACGACCGGGACGAAAACCGCATTGTTCCTCCTGAATCCAAGGTTCGACTATCAGCCGAATTCTCCTCTCCAGTACCCTGGCATAGACTTTCCCAGAAAGGCTGAGGAGTGTGATTCCTCTGTAGTTGGAACACATCCTCCGGTCCCCTTTCTTGAAAAGAGGGACCACCACCCCGGTCTGCCATTCCAGAAGCACTGTCCCCGACCTTCACGCGATGCTGCAGAGACGTGTCAGCCAAGACAGCCCCACAACATCCAGGGACTTGAGGTACTCAGGGCGGATCTCATCCACCCCTGGTGCCTTGCCACCAAGAAGCTTCTTAACTACCTCAGTGACTTCAGTTTGGGTTATGGACAAGTCCATCTCTGAGCCCTCAGCCTCTGCTTCCTCCACAGAAGGCATGTCGGTGGGGTTGAGGAGATCCTCAAAGTATTCTTTCCACCGTCCAACGATATCCCCAGTTGAGGTCAACAGTTGCCCACCTCTTCTGTAAACAGTGTTGGCAGGGCACTGCTTCCCCTTCCTGAGGCGCCGTATGGTTTGCCAGAATCTCTTCAAGGCCAACCGATAGTCTTTCTCCATGGCCTCACCAAACTCCTACTAGACCCGAGTTTTTGCCTCCACAACCACCCGAGCTGCAGCCCACTTGGCCTGCCGGTACCCATCAGCTGCCTCAGGAGTCCTGCAAGCCAGCCAGGCCTGGTAAGACTCCTTCTTTAGCTTGACGGCATCCCTTACTTCCGGTGTCCACCACCGGGTTCGGGGATTGCCACCTCGACAGGCACCAGAGACCTTATGGCCACAGCTCCGAGTGGCCGCATTGACAATGGAGGTGGAGAACATGGTCCACTCGGACTCAATGTCTCCAGCCTCCTTCGGAATCTGGTCAAAGCTCTGCCGGAGGAGGGAATTGAAAATCTCTCTGACAGGGGGCTCAGCCAAACGTTCCCAACAGACCCTCACAATATGTTTGGGTTCACCAGGTCTGTCCATTCCTCCCAATCACACCCCTCCAGTTATCACTGTCGCTGCCCACGTGAGCGTTGAAGTCCCCCAGTAGAACGATGGAGTGCCCGGTTGGAACACTTTCCAGCACCCCTCCCAGAGACCCCAGGAAGGCCAGGTACTCTACACTGCCATTTGGCCCGTAAGCACAAATGACAGTGAGAGACCTATCCCCGACCCGCAGGCGCAGGAAAGCGACCCTTTTATTCACCACGTCCCTAAGGCCAGTTTCCGTGTCCAGTGATCAGGTCGTCGGGGCCCCTGCCCCCTTATGATTCCTCCCGCAGATGGTGGATCCACGGGAGGTCAGCCCCACGTTGCTTTTTCGGGCTAAGCCCGGCCGAGCCCCATGAGGGGAGGCCCGGCCACCAGGTGCGACAGGGCGACGTCACGTTCCTTGATTTTATATTTTCATAAAGGGCTTTTGGACCACTATTAGTCTGACCCATCACCTAGGACCTGTTTGCTTTGGGAGACCCTACCGAGGGCATATAGCCCCGGACAACATAGCTCCTAGGATCAATATATATATAAGATAAGATAGCAGGTTGACGATTTAAGGTGCTGTTCTATTTCCTACAAAATTTTGTTATCAGTTTCTTCAAAAGCAGCCATGGTATCTTCTATTTGATATTGTGGTTGAAACTCTCTGACCTCTGCATAATTTGGGGATGCTAATTCCTGATATTATTGATCTTCTCAGAAAAGAAGGAAGCAGACTCATTGCATTTGCTGTCTGAGAGCATTTCACTCAGTCTCTCAACAGTAGCAAAAAGAGTAAAAGTGTTGTTTAAGTTACTGTTTATAAGGCTATGCTAAATTGAATTTCATGTTTCGTCTTCCACCACATCCGCTCGGCTTTTCTGCATTGTCTTTTCATACTCTGAACTACTGTTGATTTTCTCCAAAGTGATTTCTGTCTGCCAGTCTTCTTGCTGACTTTCACAGGAGCAATGCTATCAATAACATTCTTAACTTTTGAGGGAAAGGAATCAAGGAGAAGATCAACAGAGTCTGCAGAAATGCTTGGTGTTAAAGATATAGCCTCCATAAATAGTACACTTGTGTTCTCGTTAATGCATCTCCGTCTGACAGAGACAGATCTAGATTTAGTGGTAGCAGAGATCAATATATCAAAGAAAATACAGAAGTGATCCGAAAGTTCCGATATGATTAGATCTAGAGTGTGTCCAACTTTGTGTGTGGGTCCATGCACATGCTGAATCAGGTAAAAAGTGTTTAGAACCGTTATCATTTTTTTGTAGTTTTGTTTTCTGCATTATCTATGTGAATATTAAAATCCCCTGCAATAACAAAACAGTCAAACTCTGAGGAAATCATTGATAACATTTCTGTGACCTATTATTGCCGGCCCGAGATTCGAACCCACAACCTTAGGGTTGGGAGTCAAACTCTCTAACCACTAGGCCACAACTTCCCCCAAATAATGATAAACAGAATGCGTGCAGCACCTTTTAACACAGTCCCTAGATATTCAAAAGACAAATACTGACCAAATGACGCTTGCTTGCATTGATAGACATCTTTAAATAGACCAGCTACACCTCCACCTCTGCAAACAATTTACAAAGACTCCTAACACCTCTCAGGGTGCTGATTCTTGGAGCTGTTCTGATGCGTCACAGTCTGTCTGTGATGAGCTCTGTGGGCAGGACACAGCTGGGATGGTGTCCATGAGGAGTGCTTGTTGTGGCTGCGCAGTGTTATCTGTGTCCTTGTGGGATGTGTCAATCACATGATGACTCGGAAGCTGATATGAAGTCCTCTCGTCAGTCACACTCTGTCCTGGTATGTGTGTGCCATTCAGGTTGAGGAGTTTTACACACTCACCAGCTCACCATGTAAGCTGCTGGCAGTGGGAGGCAAAGTCTTCTTTTTTGTGGTATTATTCCAGTTCCAATGATTTTTTTGAACTTCCAACCTTCTAACCATGATATAATTATAGCAACATAAAACACCTACAAATAAGCTTGAGTTAACCATTTATATACAAATCACACAAACTAAAGTAGATTGCAGAAACATAAAAACATATCTTCTGCTTTACCACACTACTTTAATTCAAAATCAAATTCAAAGTCACTGTAATACACATGTAAACGTGCACTGCACTTTTTAAACACTGTCTGTTATCCTGAGACCAGTGGTTCTCAAACATTTTTGGTTGCACCAAATAATTTCACTAATCATTATGAAAAATTAATACTTTTTTTATAAAAAAAAAAACCCACAGGGAAAAGACACCTGCATCACTTGAAACATAAAAAAGCATAGAGTGAATAACTGTTATTATTATTAAAGGTGACAAAGTTGACATTGCCACCAGTGACATTAAACACTGTGTCTACACCGGACACAAGCCATTATAATCAGTGATGCTGTCTACACTGGACGCGGCGCAACAAAACTGACATTAAACTGATGCCTTGTTCTGTTTATGACGTACTGACACCAAGTTAAATGATTTGCAATGGTCGATTTCTGGTGTCCAGTGTACAGTAGAGCTGTTGCGGTGTGATGCTACAACTGTAGTGTCCAGTATTGACACAGTGAGTGAAGCTGAGAGCAAGATATGTCTCGTCATATTTTCTGCATTTAGCTTTTGAATGACCAGCATCTGCCTGCTTCTGTGTGACTTCATCTGTGGCTTTTCTCTTCCCTTTCACACACCGATTCATCTCCCATCCTAAGTTACGTCCTTTAGCTATTTACTGTTTTATTTTCTTTTTCAGCTGATGGCCTGTGCGTATATTTATAGATTATTATATATATTATTGAATCTCTCTCTCTCTCTGTCTCCCTCTCTCTCTCTCTCCCTCTCTCTCTCTCTCTTTCTCTCTCTCTCTCTCTCTCTCTCCCTCTCTCTCTGTCTCTCTCTCTCGCTCTGTCTCTCTCTCTCTCTCTCTCTCTCTCTCTCCCTCCCTCTCTCTGTCTCTCTCTCTCTCTCTCTCTCCCTCCCTCTCTCTGTCTCTCTCCCTCTCTCTCTGTCTCTCTCCCTCTCCCTCTGTCTCTCTTTCTCTCTCTCTCTCTCTCTCAGGCTCGGACGACCGGCGGCCTTTTGTGGAGCTGCGGTTCGTGCTGGAGCCTCAGGACTCGGTGACGGTTCGGGGGGGTGTGCTGCAGCTGGACTGTGAGGCGCGCTCGGATCAGGGCGTTCCGGTCATCTCCTGGAAGAAGGACGGTGTTCTGCTGAGCGCGGTGGTGGACGAGCGCAGACGGTTGCTGTCCAATGGGTCGCTCCTGGTGCAGAACGTGCTGCACTCGCGTCACCACCGGCCGGACGAGGGCTCGTATCAGTGCCTGGCCACGCTGGAGGGCCTCGGAGCCATCGTCAGCCGCACCGCTAAAGTCACCGTCGCCGGTAAGAGCAGTCCCAGTCCATCCTGACTGACTGATTCTCCAGCACAGGAGAGAGTTTGATATGTGGATTCATAGTGACTTGATGATTATAGAGGAATCAGGGGCTCATTGTCGTTGTGTGAGCTTTATCTGTGACTTCTGCTACCATACCTGTCAGAAACATTTTACCGTAAAAACAGCATAATATCAATGCAGTTAAAATAGCAGTGTCACATGATCTCTATAGGGTTCAGGAAAGGGGAGTAGGGGGGCAGACAGACGTTTAAAAAGTGGTTACTGTTGGGGGTGAACCACTCTCTGATTTGGTTCGTGGAAGCATACATTGTCCCAAATGATCACATAAATGTGATGTGCGGGCCCAGGATGGTGTTGTTGGTGGTCCAGGAGGATGTCTTTTAGCTCCTCTAGGAAGGTGAGGAGACGTTGGGTGTTGTAAGACCCAAGGACAGCATGCTGGTGGACAAGCCCCTCCAAACCCATGGCCGCACAAAGAGTAATATTAACCCCCCCACCCCCGTTGGCCAGGAACCTCAGTGATGGCTCTTTGGCCAATGATGTTACGGCCTCTTTGCCTTTGTTTCTGCAGGTTGAAGCCAGCCTCATCCAGGAAGAGGTACTCATGAGTGTTCAGAACAACAGTCAATCAGGTAGCACAGTATTGTCCAGAAGTAATGTAGGTCACTGAGCAACACAGTATGTCCACTAGCTGTACAGTGAACATGGATGTATACTTACTTGCACATACTCGTAACGTAGGTCTTTGTGTCGCGCAGAGTAGTATTTTTAATCAATTAAAGGCAGCATTGGTAAGCAGAAGAGGCTTCATTAAAGATATTTTGAAATCATCATGTTTCCAAACATTATTTTACTGAAGATTTTCATATAAAGTTACAACAATAAACAAAATTGCACTAACAAAAAAGTCCCAAAAAAGTCAAGTTGTGGACTTGCAGTATACTAAAGAAGATTAAGCACTGAAGATTGAAGACTGAAATGTTTGCTTCAAACATTTTATATATTCATGGCATGCATATGGCAGATGCTTTTATCCAAAGCGACTTACACTGAATTTAAAGTGCACATTTACATTTTCATCAGTTCATGCATTTCCTAGGAATCGACCCCATGACCTTTGTGTTGCAAGCGCCTGCTTCACTCTTTAGCTCCAGGAAAAATAGAGAAATAACTAGAAGAATAACAAAGAGCAGTAAACAGTCATTTATTTGCACTTCAAACCAGTGTTTTATGTTAAATAATATGAAAACAAATAGCAGTTTGCATAAAGCATAACAGACTGTGAAGTAAAATAATTGCAATCGAATATTGGGAGCATTCAGTCATTTTGCGCCCCTGCTTATGTCACCTATGCCTCGGGCCGGCCCTGGATCTACTGAAGGCTAAACTGTCTTCTCACAAGAGTATTTTGAGTCATGCCCAGTTGGGGCACGTTTTATTTGATGTTTTGTTGTGCAAGCTGTGTTTGCTGTCCTCATGATGATGAACAAACACAGACGAGTCATTAAACCTGCTGTTCAAGCGCTGCTGCTAATTACATTAACACACTTCATCACTTGACTTTTAATATGGACACACACAGAGATGTTAGATATTCACACGTGCTTCATTACCATAGCATTAACCTCGTGCAGCAGGTCCTTGCTGTAATACATTGCCTGTCGTTCGGTTGACCTGGAGTGTGAGAATACATGTATTACATCAGAGCACCACACAATACTTTCACGCACTTAAATGGACAAATATGCACAAAAATATGTCAAAATGTGCATATTGGTGAGTTTTTACATAGTCAGTTTTGTCTAAAGTGAAGATAAACAGTTGGGAAAGTAATCAAATGCTTGTCCATGTATAAGGCTAAATCTGTGCATTTGGTCTTAAAGTGACAGCAGACTAATACCTGCTGCCTCTGTCATTTAGTTAATCACTTTTTGGGGTTAAAAATTTTTGGGTTTTATGAATGTGTCGACAAGGGCCCCTGATAATGGTTTGCTTTGGGCCCCTAGAAGTCTAAGACCAGCTCTGAGTAAAGCCCTGGGCAGAAAATCCATTTAAGAGAAAAGCACTGATTGGTGGATTTATTCTCTTAACATCTGGCAACCGCAACTAAATACTAACACATGTTAACCAGTGCTGGGTGGATTACTTACAAATTGTTGTCTGTTACTGGTTTAAAGTTGTAGTCAGTTATGTAATCTAGATTACTTTTTCTAGGTAAAGTATTAAAGACTACTTTTACTACTAGGATCAACATCATGAAATGCATTAAAATCTAATTTATCCAGGGTTTCCCAAACTGGAGTAAATGAAAGAACTGCAGGGGTTTATGAGTTGATGAAAAGCCAATAATTAATTCATCAATAAATAAATAAATACATTTTTAAATTAAAATGAACTAATAATTTAAAAAATAAAAACAAAATAACTAGAACACACCCACATTTTATGTATTTATTTATTTAATGTCAGTGTGACCATTAACCAAAATCAATTAACTATGCATAATTTACTCCGTTGTGTGAAGAGTTTGTAGTCATGCAATCCATAAAAATCAAAAACATTATGGCACAGACAGGGCTTAGACTAAGCCAGGATTAGACCATAGATCAATTAGGACATTTAAGTAATTTTTATAAACATGCTTAGAAAAAAACATTACCGATGTGCATCTTAAAACTAAAAAGGCACTGATATATTTTTAAGATCAGTCAGTGCAAGTTTATTTCAGTGGAAAAAGCTCAGACTTACATTTTAGTCTAGGACTAGTCTTAAACCCTGTCTGTGAAACCAGGGGATTATGATCTGATTACAAGTAATAAAGTCGTGTTACGTGTTCCAGATTACATTTAATTTGATATTACACACCTCTAAAGATCAAACAAATGCTGACTTTTTAGGATAAATAACCAGTGCGTGATAATGTTTAATAAATCAGGGGAAGCAGATATCATGATCACGATTAAAATATCTGAATCAACACTGAGCTGACTTGATCTGAATAATGACACTTTAGTTTGCTGTACAGCTGATACTGAACTGATTAATAGTTGAGTTTCCTTCATTTTCAGTTTATTAATCTGAAGCTGTTTTGACCCAGTCTGTACAGTATAAAGCACTATAGTAATAAACATGACTTGACCCGTCGGTGGGCGTGTTTATAGCAGGTCATTAACTGAGCGTCTCACTGAGTCTCTGCTTTAGCGTCGATGGTTGTTTAATGGGTCAATGATGTTTGGGGTTCGCCTCCCTCCCGGTGAACACACAGACTGATGCTGAGAAGCGCTTCAGACGAAACAAAAGCTGATTCAGCAGCTGGAGCTCAGTAACCTTCACAGGGACATTAAACACTCTCATTTCCACTCGTTCAGCTTTCCGGCCTGTTTCATTCGTGTGCTGCGTGGTCATTCATAAATGAGCAGGACTCGTTGATTGAGATGTTTAAATGGTAGGAGAGAAAGACAATTTACAGCACATTAATGGAAGTGATCTGCGGATGGAGCTCTGGTTTCTCTCTCTCTCTTTCTCTCTCTCTCGCTCTATTTATATGTGGAGAACTGCACATCTTATCAACGATATTATTCTTATGGTCACTTTTAGGAGGACAGAACGGACAGTGTTCATGAAAGCATTTGTGTTGGGTTCACACAGAGGCCTGTTATCATGTGCAGTTTGCACTGGTACATAAAAACTGAAATCCATTAAACATGGTTAAAGGTTTTGAGTGGCGTAAATATATTTAGTAATACATTACAATATAAATTATTATTATTATTATTATTTTTGGGGTTTTTTTTGTAGGTGTGAAATTACATTATATGAACTATTACTTATTGGAAGCGATGCAGTGATCCTCATGATAACAGCAAGGTTTGGTCAGAAACATCAGCTGTTGGTCCGCTCTCATTCTCTCAGGACTCATGAGTGTGTGCTTCTGCTGTGAACGGATAAAGTGCAGTGGATTGTGGGATGTTAGAGCTAAGTGACATCAGTAACCTTTCAGATGCTCACAGACGGATGGAAGCATGTGAAGAGCCGCCGCTGCTTTAGTCCTCAGAAGGAGCAGCCGTGTTTGACTCTCTTTGTAAATGTCAGGATGTGAGGCATTGAACTCGAAGCTGTGTGAGTCGGTGAAGAGCGCGCTCATTCAGACTGAAGAATATCAGCCTCTTTGTCAGGGTTTAAGGCTTCCAACACTGACAAACAAACCCTCTGAGATCACGTCATTTCAAACTCACATATATCTTAATTGGTTTTAATTCATCTTTTTGAAGTGTTTTCCAGTTAAAATGTCTAAAAAGTCTTTAAAAAAAAAGTTCAGTTCTTTTGAGAAGCTTTACTGCATGAGATCCATTGATGCAAGTGAAAATATTGGCAAAGAATGACTTTTCAATTTACTTATACTTTTGGATTTGGTTTGTCATTTAAAATGTCCAAACATTCCTGGAACAAGATAAATGTAGTTGAGAAGCATCTCGGCGTCAGATATTAAGTCTGGTTTTCTTTAATAAGACCATATTTAATCTTAATGCACTAGAAGCTTTTCTCACTTTTATTATTTTCACAAGTGAAAATATCTGCAAAACTTGACTTCTTAACTAGTTGCAATGATTCTTGTGGAGTTTTCCAGTTAAAAATATCTTAAAATTCTTGATTCTTCGGTATTGTGGAGAAGCATCATTGCATGAGATATTAAAACTTGTTTTTATCAGTTGTGACTTTAATATGACTGTATTTTATCTTATTGCTCCGGCAGACTTATCACTTGTTTTAAGTGTAAAGCTCAAGTTAAAAATGAGTGAAAAATGACTGATATCTTCACTGCATGAGATATCAGATTTTTATTGAGCGTGTCTTTAATATAACAACAGTTTGGCTTATTGCACTGGAAGACATTTGAGAAAGCATATGCAAAAAAATAACTGCATTGATTTCCAGGTGTAATGTCTAAAAGTTCTAGAAAAATTCAAGACACTTTCACTTGAGAGACAACACTGCGTCAGATCAAAGTGACTTACTTTGGTGTCCCACGCTCTGTATTTGTGCTCTGCATTCCACCCATCCTAGTGTGTACACACTACACACACACACACACACCATGAACACACACCCGAAGAAGTGGACAATGAAAAGAAATATTGTGTTTCTTAAAAAACTGACCACAGAGGAAACATTTACAATAAGAATTAAGTCGGAGCAAGAATAGAGCCTTGTGGGACACCACAAGTAAAAGGAGCTGTGCCGGCACAGTACAGTTCAGAAAGCTCTGCAGTTGGTGAAAAACTAGTCTTAGAAACTGGTTAGAAACTGGCCTAAGATTTGTCAGAATTGTAGGCTCTAAATTTAGCTTTTTAAGAAGTTGATGATTAATGGCATGCCTTGCGTCATCTATTACCGTCACAGTTTCAAGACAATTGATCATAATCATTTGAACATTAGATTCAATCACCTCGAAAATGTCTTAAAAAATAATAAAATAAGGAAAAGAACATCAAGGGCAGATCCAGAAGGTTTAGGCTGACTCAGAATGCTAGAGCAAATAGGAACAAAGAAACACACAAAGAAATTTGTCACACATAGTCAGGGAAAAGTCTTGTAGGGTGATAGTGATGTGGAATATGATATGTGGAATATGATTTCCTAGCAGAAGCACACCAGTTCAGTGAAGAACTGACTCTTTTCAGGGCTTTATTTATTTCACACTTCGCACTGTGATGAAGATGGCCCAAAACAAAGCCTAATGCTGCGGCACGATCTGCTGATGGTTTAGTCTTTTGAGTAAAGCCTCACATTTTCATTGATACTAGCTATGAGCAGATCCCGGACTGAGTGTAATCCAGATTCATGCAGTCATTGTCTGAGCTTGCTTGCTTGCTTGCTTATTTTTTATTAAACCAAATGCATGGACATTTTTTGATATGCAATTCGAATGCATAAATCTTTAATTTAAGCCTAAACATATTTTGCACATGTATTTCTTCGCGGGTAAATTACACTCTGTATTCACTCACAATCATAATCATAATCACAGTCAGTTTCAACACTTGAATTGTGCATCTTATGATGGATTATATAATTTATTAAATAATAATATATATTAGTACAAATCTAATAATAATATTAAAACATTATTATTTCTGTATTTGATTAAAATAATATATTAAATATAAATTATAAATATTTAT